>NC_071260.1:31223649-31448649 GCF_023375685.1 Ictalurus furcatus
AATGTGAAATGGACATTCAGTGATTAGTTTTCATATTTTGAATGTGCACAGCTTTAGGCTACAGTCTGTGTAGTTTTCTGCACAGTAGATGGCAGCATTCGATCAGATCTATGTCTTCTGTGTTTCATTGCTGATAATAGTTCACAACTGTCCCTGTATAGAGACACTGTAGAATTCATATCCATCCCTAATCCAACACATCTGTCTTAATTATTCATTAAAACATCTGGATTAGGTAAATGAGATTATAAACAGAAATTCATTCTGAAAATAGCGATTTTCTAGAAACAGGAGCAGACAACAAAACTCTTCCAAAGATTATGAGATCTGAAGTTGAAAAAATGCAAACCACATTCATTTAGATTGCCCTCCATTAATATTGGCACCCCTGGTAAATATGAGCAAAGAAGGATGTGAAAAATTGTCTTTATTGTTTAACCTTTAAAAAAAAAAAAAATATGGGTGTGCAACAATTATTCATATGAATTCAAATGAGAAAAATATATTTGAAGTATATTTCCATTTATATTTGACAGTTATTTAGTACACCTGGGGGACGAGGAACAAGGAATTGTTCAACCGTGACTTCCTGTTTCACAGGGGTATAAATATGAGGTAACAAACATGCCAAATTCCCTTAGTCATTTATAACAATTGGTAAGGACAAGGAATATAGCCGTGATGTGTGGCAAAATGTTGTTGAGCTTCACAAAATGGTAAGTGTCTACAAGAAAATAGCACAAGCATTGAAAATGCCCATTTCCACCAACAGGGCAATAATTAAGAAGTTCCAGTCAACTGGAAATGTTATGAATCAACCAGGAATTGGACGTGTGTCTATATCGTCTCAACGCACTGTGAAGAGGACGGTTCGAATGGATAAAAAATCTCCAAGGATCACAGCTGGAGAACTGCAGAAGTTAGTTGTGTCTTGGGGTCGGAAAGTCTCCAAAACTACAATCCGAACTCAACTACATCACCACAAGTTGTTTGGAAGGGTTTCAAGAAAAAAGCCTCTACTCTCATCCAAAACCAAACTCGAACGTCTTCAATTTGCCAGACACTACTGGAACTTCAAATAGGATTGGGTTCTATGGTCAGATGAAACCAAAATAGAGTTTTTTGGTAATAAACACCAGAGGTGGTTTTGGTGCACACAGGGAGGTAGCCAAATGGAAAAGTACCTCATGCCCACGGTTAAATATGGTAGTGGATCTTTAATGTTTTGGGGCTGTTTTTCTGCCAGAGGACCTTGACATTTTGTTAGGATACATGACATCATGGTCTCTATCAAATATCAACAGATATTAAATGAAAACCTGACTGCCTCTGCCAGAAAGCTTCAAATGGCCGTGGTTGGATCTTCCAGCAGGACAATGATCCAAAACATACATCAAAATCAACACGAAAATGGCTTACTGCCCACAAAATCAAGATCCTGCCATGACCCTCCCAGTCCCCTGACCTGAACCCCATAGAAAACCTGTGGGGTGAACTGAAGAGGAGAGTCCACCAGCGTGGACCTCGAAATGTGAAGGATCTGGAGAGATTCTGTATTCAGGAACACTGTCTCAGATCCCTTGCCATGTATTCTCCAACCTCATTAGGCGTTATAGGAGAAGACTCAGAGCTGTTATCTTGGCAAACGGAGGTAGCACAAAGTATTGACTAGAAGGTTACCAATAATTGCTGCACAGCTATATTTAACAAAGATATTTTTGTACAAACCTGTCTTTTGTTGGCAGTTGTTTGGTATCCATGAGAGCAGAGTATTCTTGTGATTTTTTTAAACAAAAGATTAAAAGGTTAAACAATAAAGACACAGTTTTTTCACAATTTTCACAGTTTTCTTTGCTCAGATTTACCAAGGGTGCCAATATTAGTGGAGGGAATTGTATGCGGGTGTTTCATTAAATTTGGCAGGAACTCTACTAGAGTAGAGAGGGATTTACTTTGTATATTTCGTATACTATCAAAAATCACTAATTAGATGTGTCAGGTCTAGGTCAAAGGTCATCATCATTAAATAGAATGATCTTGACAGGTCAAAGGGTCATCATCATCAATTATAATTATGTTGGCATGACATCATCAAATATAATTATGTTAAATCTGGTTCCGATGCCTTCCACACACACACACACACACACACACACACACACACACACATATATATATATATATATATATATATATATATATATATATATATATATATATATAAATATATATATATATATATATATATATATATATATATATATATATATATATATGTGTGTGTGTGTGTGTGTGTGTGTGTGTGTGTGTTGTGTGTTATGTTAATATAGTAGATGTACATATCAGTTCAGAGTTCATAAATGCACCTAAATGTGTTTTTCAAAAAAGTAATAAAAAACAATACAACGTACCATGTTAAGGAAAGCATTTGTAAAAATGTTTGGATTTATTTTGATATAAAATAGTATGGTATAGATTTTTCTGACTTCATTATATAAATATATTAATACAAATATTTAAACAAACATCTGCTTGTGTTCTGTAGAATTCCATTAAAGTTTATCAGTGAAATGAGTGTGGGCTTGTATTAACCAGTACTGGGATCTTAACTGTGGTTCACATTTCAGAGTGTGTAAAATTCTCCTTTGAGGATCAACTATGCATTATTTAATGATTCCAGGTCATCCACTATGAAACGTTCCTTCTCCTTAAGGACTTGATAGAATTCTGCCTTCACAACTCTTCCTCTTGAGTCGAGAAAGCTGTACAATATCCTCATTTTCTCCTGTGGTGTTGTTGCATTTAGGATTATACTGTACATTTCAGCATCGATGATTTCTTTGGTTAGTAGAGTGTCTGCTATTTGCTCTACCATCGAAACTCTCTGTATGAGCACGTCTCTGTGTTTATCTACAAATTGAACATCTAATATAGAGATAAACATTAATTTATAACAATGTACATAGCAGGGCTCTTTCAACAGAATTCATCCCAACTTCATCATAAGTACATTTATTTTGACAAATCAAAATAATTAAAAATCAATAAGTTTCATACAAATGCCAGTATCTTGAACTGGAAATTGTTTCTATCCCAAACAATATTTTACACACACCATAAAAAAAAGTTAATTAAACTATACTTTGTGTTTAAAAATATATGATACGTAACATGGCTGCAGGGCGAGAACTTCTTTCATGTTTTTCCATTTGATAAACAGTGGTCAATGAAGCAAAAACTAAATCTAATGTTGCAGTGCACACTTTATAATGTTAAAATAAATCAAATAAATGATAAATTTCAGTCAGAAAGTCTTACTTGTATCCATTTCGACTGGAACTGCTTCTGTACTATCAGCTGAGGTGATAAGACAGAAAACAAGATTCAGTACTATGATAGTATAATGTGGTCTTAATTAATATTATAGCAAAATCAACCCAGAGCTACATGTATATGAACATCCCAGGACTTATAAATCAGTGGTGCAGAGGAGGGTGAACTTTGAAGGCTTGGAGGGGTATTGTTCTGGGTTTGCTTTGACAAGCTGAAAGCTACGCCAATGCTTTCTGTCAAATTCGAATACGAAACTGAAAAATGAGGTACCTGTAAGAAAGATCTGACGAGGCTCCCACACCTCCTGGCCAAATTCATCCAAAAGACCCAATGTGAGGTCTTCAGCCCCGGTATTAAGGATCACCTCAAATGTGGGGTGATAGTTAGGGCCATAGTCAAAGCCAAATGTCTCAACCTAAGAAAACCAAAGATAGCTGAATACACTATTGCAATGTGTGAAGCGATCTTATTTTTTCAAAAATGAAACTGTGGTTTACCTTTGGCTGGGATACATAAGGCTCACAGAGTGGTCTGTATTTTTTACCACGGGTCAGTTGACATATGGAGCTGCACTGAATGTACGTGTTGCACTGATTTACTTTCTGCACCTTCATGGTCAAGTGAAGAATATTTAAGAAAAACATTTAATTTTTTAACTTAAAAAATATCCCATGACTGATAGTTTGGTAGAAATTGTGTTCATCACAAGAAAAGACATTGTGTGAAACTTCAGCTGATTAATGTAGATTAGTACATTACCTCTTCAACTGGCACATTTCCTGGCAACAAGTGAATGTGCAGTTTTCTCCTTCTTTGGTTTCCAATCATTTCTTTGTAGAAGAGAAGGACTTGGGCACTGATGGGTTTTTCAAAGAAGATCCATTTTTTTAACAAGCCAAAGAGGGAGAGACCTTGGACTTTGAAGATCACGTGTGTATTTGTTACTTTCAGGGGCTGAATGATCTCCACATTATCATCACTGAAATGTGCCACAAACAGTCCAACCTGATTTTCATCAGGACCATAATCAATGCTGCAAGGAACTGAGAAGGAAGAGACAAAATCCAGCAGACATACCCAAGTTATTATTGGCAAGTTATTTTTCCAATTATTATGGTAAATAGTGTCATTAAATACACCAATGAGCAAAAATTTTATGACAACTGACAGACAAAGTAAATAGTGTTGAATATCTTGAAACACTGGCGCATATCAAGGTCTGGGATATATCAGATGATAAGCGGACAGTCGGCTCTTGTGGTCAATGTGCTGAATGCAAGAGAAATGGTAAGGTGTAAAGGCTTGAGCGACTACAAATGAAACAAAAACATTATACTTGGTCATTTATTTATTATATTTAGTCAAAACGATCCAATATTACATATCTGTGATTGGCAATAGTATGGGAACTTTTGTTTTCGCTATCTTGTGTAACCTCCCTTGTGCAGCAATAACTGCAACTAAACATTTGCGCTAACTATTGATCAGTCCTGCACATCAGTTTGGAGGATTTCTAGCCAATTACTCAGCATAGAACGGCGTCAACTCTGGAATGTTGGTGGGTTTCCTCACAAGATCTGCTTGCATCAGGTCCTTCCAAAACATTTCCATTACATTAAGGTCAGGACTTTGACTTGGCCATTCCAAAACTTTATTCTTCTTTAACCATTCTTTGGTAGAATGACTTGTGTGCTTAGTTTCCACTGACAGGTGAAGTGAATAACACTGATTATCTTGTTACAATGTGCTGTCAAGGGGTGGGATATATTAGGCAGCAAGTGAACAGTCAGTTCTCAAAGTTGATGTGTTGGAAGCAGGAAGAATGGGCAAGTGTATGGATCTGAGCAACTTTGACCAGGGCCAAAATGTGATGGCTAGATGACTGGGTCAGAGCATCTCCAAATTGGCAGGTCTTGTGGGGTGTTCCAGGTATGCAGTGGTTAGCACCTACAGTACCAGAAGTGATTCAAGGAAGAACTGGTGAACCAGCAACATGGTTATGGGTGCCCAATGCTCTCTGCTGCACATGGGGCGTGAAGGCGAGCCCATTTGGTCCGATTCCACAGAAGAGCTATAGCTGTAGCACAAATTGCTGAAAAAGTTAATTGCGCCTACAATGTGAGCATCATAACTGGATCATGCAGCAATGGAAGAAGGTGGCCTGGTCTCATGAATCATGTTTTCTTTTACATCACATGACCGGCCGAGTGCATGTGCGTATCTTTCCTGTGGAAGAGATGGCACCAGGATGCACTATTGGAAGAAGGTAAGCCTGTGGAGGCAGTGATATGCTCTGGGAAATGTTCTACTGGGAAACCTTGGGTCCTGACCTTCATGTGGATGTTATGTGACCTTAACATTGTTGAAGACCAAGTACACCCTTTCATTGCAATGGTACTCCCTAATGGTATTGGCCTCTTTCAACAGGATAATTTGGGATATGCAGGAAAAAAGGTTGATCCATAGAGGCCCCACCTCACAACTTATAGCAGTTAAAGGATCTACTGCTAATGTCTTGTAGATCCTGGCTAATTCCAGTCAACACTGCACACATTGTGGAGTCCATGCTTCCACAGGTCAGAGCTGTTGGTAACACAAGTGGTACCTACACTAATATATATATATATATATATATATATATATATATATATATATATATATATATATATATATATATATATACACACACACACACACACACATTTTAAACATGAAAACAGGCTTCCCACTTTTTATATGTGTTCAACTTATGTTTCAGATCACTGTAACACTTCCATATCATGTTTTTTTCTCACACATAGCTCTGCATTTCTCATTTATTAGGTTGATTAGAATCATAACGTTAATCCAAAATGATCTTACCAGTCTGTATCTCGCAGTGTGGGAGGTGCAGATAAAGAATTGAACCTTCAGCACATTTGATGTTGTACAGGGGTCCTGCAGGCTGGAATTGGCCGATGCCCTGCCACTGACTGTAATCCCAGGACACTATTGTGTACAGCACTTCCCCATTCCCTTTCATCTCAAAGACAAGGTTAGTCAATTTACAGTGAAACTGACCAGCATGAGAGCACAAAAACCTGCAGAGCGAAAGACATAAAGGACAGTGAAAACATAAAAATCTGGCTTGTTTTTATTTTGGAACATGTTACCAAAAATCCCATGTAAATAATGTCAACAATTAACCAATTTTTTTTGAAGGACAGAATAAAATAAGCCCATGCATTACCTGTATGCACCACTGTCAGCACAGTGTTCTAATTCAGGAATCAGTGCATCTCTGACTACTGAGTGCTGTTGAACAGAAGAAACATACAAGAAAAGTATAATGCAGCAACCGTTTACAAAAATATTTCATGAGCACACAACACGTGAAAATGTATTCTATGGAGCCAGTGGGCGTAAATATGTGGGGACTCAATAATAGTACAGTTGAGGCCAAATGTTTACATACACCTAGAGGCTAAAGACATTTGAACTAAATTTTTCACAACTCCACACATTTAATTTACCATACATTTCCTGTGTTAAATCAATTAGGGTATCCAATTTATTTCAATGAGATAATTTAAATTAATTGCTAAGAGCCAGATTTATTTCAGCTTTTATTTATTATATCAGATTTTCAGTGAGTCAAACATTTACATACAATTTATTAATATTTGGCATTGCTTTTTAATTGATTGAACTTGAATCAAACACTTGGGTAGCCTTCTACAAGCTTCTCACAATACTTTTGCTCATTCCTTCTGACAGATCTGAGGTAACTCAGTCAGGTTTGTGGGCCTCCTTGCTCAGACACACCTTTTCAGTTCAGTCCACACATTTTCTATGGGATTCAGGTCAGGGCTTTGTGATTCCAATACTTTCACTTGGTTGTCAATAAGGCATTTTGTTAAAAATTTGGACGTATGTTTTGGATTAATATCCTGCTGGAAGTCGTAGTTGTGGCCATGTTTTAACTTTCTAGTTGATGTACTTAGATGTTGCTTTAGTATTTCTAGATAATCCTCCTTCCGCATGATGTCATCTATTTTCTGAAATGCACCAGTCTCTTTACCAGCAAAACACCCCAACAACCTGATGCTGCCACACCCATGCTTCTGAGTAAGGATGGTATTCTTCATTTTAAAAGTCTCACCCTTTTCCCTTCATACATAGTACTGATTATTATGGCCATTTTTTTTTAGTTTCACCCGAACATCCTTTTAAAAAGCCAATGATCACCTACAAATTTCAGTCCAATCTCAAACCAATATTTTTTTAAATATATTTTTTTTATTATTTGTACTGATTTTGTGGTACCGTCTGTTGTTTGGAAATTGCACCTAAGTAGGAACCAGATATAGATTTTTTTTTAGGTCTTGGCTGAGTTGTTTGGAAGAAAGGCCCTTATAAAGCCACAGTTGCACTTCCAATTAACTCCTCATTATAACTACTGGACAATCAGAAGTTTCTAAACGTCATTAAATTAATTCCTGAAATCTTCCAGAGAGTCAACTTGGTGTGCGTAAACATTTGATCAAATGCAATTCTGATATAGCGAGTTAAGACTAAAATAGATCTGTATCTAATCAATTGTTTTAAAATGATCTCTGATGCAAAAAAAAAAAGCAGATCCCCTAATTAACTATGGTAACATGTATGGTATGGTATGGTATGGTATAGTATGGTATGGTATGATATGGTATGGTAAAATATGGTATAGTATGGTATGGTATGGTATAGTATGGTATGACATGGTATGGTATAGTATGGTAAAATATGGTATAGTATGGTATGGTATAGTATGGTAAAATATGGTTCTGAAACAAAATACCAAGCAATATTATTTAAAAACTTTATTCTAATACAGTTGAATCTAACCTTGGGAGAGTTTGTATCCTCAGTGTCCTCACTAGCAAATCTTATATCTCTGGTGTGAGAGTGCTGTGTAGATTTTGAGCGATTGTCTTCTCCTTCATGTTCCATAAAATCCATGTGCAAAGAAAAACAAAGCACATAAACATAATTAATCCTGAGCTTGGGTTACTCTCTGTTTTACTTTCACATGTTCTCCCTGTGTCTGTGTGGGTTTCCTCTGGGTTCTCTGGTGACACCCAGTCTCCCAAAAACATTTCACCAGATGGATTGATACTGTATTATTGACCTTTCCACCAGGCAAAGTTTAGGTACATGCTAGCATTTCTGCCAATCAGGGTCAGGAAGACCTAGAGTCTGACTGAACCCTTGTCACTCCAACAGCAGCAGCTCTAAAAGGTAGAATGTGCCAGATCTCCATTTCTATGCAAGCCTAGTGTGTTACAATATTTAACAGAAAACTGAATAAACATTTTCATAGGAAAAATTTTTCATTTTGAAATGAATGTTACTTTTGGGGTCTATGGGACCCCAAACAACAAAGTAGAAAAGATTATGTCAACAAAGCACAAGAAAAAGTTGAAAAAACAACTGTAAATATTATGAATTTATAAAAAAGATTTAAAAACAGTGTATTAGATTGGGAAATTGAGAACTTTTGCTTTTATTTAAAAAACCAACCAGATGATAAATGTTCCTCATGAACTTCTACTTCTTTGGTCAATACAGCTGCCTCTGTAGGGGAGATCACATCTACAACCTGAGCGAGAATCTTTTCAATGACCTGCTCAAGGTCCAGAGCAGGGACGAAGGTGACCAGGAGACGTGTCACTCTTTGTCTGAGTTCTCTTAACATGAGGCTGAAAAGAAGAGAAAAGAAACTCTATATGAGTCACTCCATTTGAGTTATTCTGTTAGAGTGCAGGCCAGGACTATGGCTTCTGTCTCACCTGCCAGATAATCGACAGTATATTATACAGTATAAACTGCACAAACTATTTCATAATATAAAATATTAATCTGATCATGTCTGATTTTTGTGACTCTTAAACTGGATTTTAATAATAGAGCTCTTACGGTGAATGCATTTTATTATCTCTGTGTCCTCTCTCTCTCCCTGATCTGTACTGTGTCTCATCCTTCCATGTCCGAAACTGTGAGTCTTTTCCTCTTCCTGGGTTGGAGGTTTCTGTTGAAGGTCCATGATCTTTCGCACTTACCTCCACCTTTTCAATTTCTGTCTTCATTTCCTCTAAATCTTTGTGCAGGCTCTCACAGTAGTTCGAAAATGTGTCCACTCCGTGCTCCTGGTAAATCACAGCAGGAAAAATGTGTGAGCAGCTATGAAAATAAAAGTCACTACACATCGATCCCAACATTGGCAACTGCAAAACTGTGTCTCCTAATCTGCGGTGTGCTCTACTGAACACTCGCTCTTTGACTGATAAAGCATCCATGCTAAATGACATAATCACTGATGCAAACCTGGATATGTTACTTCTGACTGATACGTGGCAGTTGCCAAATGACTTCCTGAATTTAAACCTCCTTACACCACCAGGGTATATCTATTTTTCTAAACCACGCCCCCATCGTAGAGGTGGAGGATTGGCTATAGTTTGCTGTGAGAATATGAAAATATCGAAGTTGAGTATCATGATGTTGACTCTTTTGTATACCTAGCATTGAAAATGGTTGTCAAACATCAATGGCTGTGATCTTAATCTATCGACCACCAAGATCTCTCTCTTTCTGAGATTAGTCAACTATTCACTCTTGTCTGTACTAGATATTCATCTGTAATTGTACTTGATGATTTTAATATACATGAAAACACTGTACAGTGTAATGAATGTGTAATGCAGTGTAATGAATGTCTGTGTTGGATTGCTTCAATATAATCCAACATGTCACTTTTGCCACTCATTCCAGGGGTTATATACTGGATCTCATCTGTTCATCTGGTATATATAATGTCTCTGCTACTGCTTCTGATTTTGCTTTCTCTGATCATAAACTTTTAAAACTTAGCTTTAGTTTTCCTATATCTACACTGCCTACTACAAAAATGGCGCTCTGTCCATATCACTCCTCTTCTGCATGATCTCCACTGGATACCTGTTGCATCACATATTCAATTTAAGATACTGCCTCTAACATTCAAGGCACTAAACGGTCTTGCCCCTCCTACTTGTCTGACTTACTTCATCCATACTGCCCTACTCGGTCCCTTAGATCATCAGAGCTTGGCCATTTGTCCATTCCTAGATTTCTGCTGTCCCATGCAGGTGGAAGGTCATTTTGTGTGGAACTCACTACCTCTTACTTTCTGTAACATCACTTCTCTGCCTAGTTTCACAACCCAGTCTGTTTGTATGACTGCCTGATCATGGACTGGCTAACGTTTTTGATATGTGCTCTACGTTTTGGATTGTTATTCTCATTAAAGCTGCCTTATCTGCATTTGCATCCGTCTCCTAAACTCATTACATGACAGACAAGATACGAACGAAAGCAATAAGACACGATACATCCTTATTTAGATTAATTTAGTTTAGAGTACATTTCCCTCTAATATTTATAAATTATGACTACCATATACACAACACAAAATGTAATCAATTTAGATACTCACCTCTGTCTTGAGCACTTTTTTAAACTGTATCAGCTTATCTTGGAGCTGCCTTATTGTGTCCATGATATATGAGTACTTTTGCTGATCTTCAAAGCTGGCCTTTGTGATTTTATTGCTCTGCTCCTTCTTTATCATGCTTTTGTCAATCACATCATCACCATCATCCTTCAGTGCTGTTTTAATGTCTTTACATTCCACTTTATTGGCATCACTAGCAGGGCTCATAATGGAATCTGGTATGTTTTTGTCAAAACATTTTTGTCTAGATTTCTTCTCTGGATTGTTTGGACTCGCGTCCAGGGCCTTCTTCTTCCTGAAATAGTAAAAGGTGAAATTAAATCCTTCAGGTACTCATAATGCCACACTATCATGAAGGAGCATGAGACAGAAGGCGTGACTACAGTACCTTTTACGAGTAGTGAAGAGACAAGCGTCAGCTGAAGTATCATCAGGTGACAAGGGAGTAAAAGAGCTCTGTTGAGAGCAAAAAAACCCCACATGTGAATGAAAGATATAGAGAGATTAAAATTATGAATATATGGTTATAGGAATAAATGATTATACAAGCAGTTCCCAAGCTGTAAGGAGTCTGTGATTATGAATCCATAAATATCCTTAACACATAATACCTATTCATGCTGATGCATTACATGTATTTTGTTTTGACTACATATATTTCTGATCTCCCTTTCTCTCACATGCCACATTCCAGATTTACACCTTGACAGTTCTGTTTAATGTTTAACAGTATTTACGTACCGTGCTGTGGAAAAAGTATATCCCGATTTCTTTTTTGTGTATATATTATAAATAGTTTTAGATCTTCAAACGAAATACAACAAAACAATAATAATTAAAAGCAAACCTGAGTAAACACACAATACAGTTATTTATTTATTTTTATTGAAGCAAAAAAAGTTATCCAACTCCTATCGCTAATGTGAAAAACTAATTGCCCCCATAAACTTAAAATCTAGTTGTGCCACCTTTAGCGGCAATCACTGCAACCAAACGCTTCCGATAACTGGAGATCGGTCTTTCACTTACTTCTAGGACTTGGACTTACTCCAATGCTTGGGATAATTGTCTTGCTGCATAATCCAGTTGTGCTTGAGTTTCAACTTACAGACTGAAGACTGTACATTCTCCTTTAGGATTTTCAGGTAGAGAGCAAAATTAATTTTTCCCTCAATTATTACAAGTTGCGCAGACCTTGAAGGATCAAAGCATCCCCACACCATCACACTTCCACCACCATGCCTGACCGTAGGTATGATGTTCTTTTTGTGGAATTCTGTGTTTGGTTTATGCCAGATATAACGGGACCCCTGTCTTCCAAACAGTTCCACTTTCAACTCATCAATCCACTGAACATTTCCCAAAAGGTTTGAGGATCATCAAGGTGTGTTTTGGCAAAATTCAGATGAGCCTTAATGTTCTTCTGGGTTAGCAGTGGTTTTCAACTCACCATGAATGCCATTTTTGCCCAGTGCCTTTCTGATAGTGGAGTCATGAACAGTTATCTTTACTGATGCAAGAGAGGCCTACAGGTCCTTTGATGTTGTCCTTTGCTCTTTTGTGGCTTGCTGGACGAGTCGTTGCTGTATTCTTGGAGGTAATTTGGAAGGTCAGCCACTTCTGGGAAGGTTCACTACTGTAATCTTTTACTTGGCTCTTACTGTGGCCCTTTGGAATCCCAGAGCCTTTGAAATAGCTTTGTAACCCTTCCCAGACTGATGAATTTCAATCACCTTCACAATGCAAATACATTTTCACACAGGCTTGGTATTGGATAACTTTTTTGCTTCAATAAATAACTATCATTTAAAAACGTCTGGGTTACGAACCCTGTTCCCTTGCGCGTGACTGGCGTCTGAAGCTTGTGTAACATCATGCCTATTTATAAGCCTGCCTTTATCAGGTGAGACGGGGGAGGGGGGTCAAACTTTCTGTGTGAAGTGTTTAGGGATGGATCATGCCACAGCAGCCCTTGAGGGGTCTGACTGTGCGCATTGTGAACGCCTTACAATTTTGCTCTCTTCTCGGCCGAAGTAAGATGGGTTTCAGGGCCTCACGGATCTGGGCCAGCCACTGCCGAGGCAGCCAGCCGACGCAGGTCCTGGAGATCTCATATGGATTTGAAAGAGGAGCCACAGAGGAGCACTGCTCTATCTCTTGCTCTGTTTTCCAAGTCTGGCTCTCCACCGGACCATGGAGCTAGTGGAGAGCAGCTCTCAAGCATATAAAAAACTGCTTGAAGTAATTACTAGGGCAGTTGAAAAACTAAACTTATACTGGGCCGGGGAAGAGGAAGTGGCTCATAGCAGGCTGGACGAACGCTTCCTCCACAGTGAAAATAAATCTCTCTCCCACTGCAGAAAACTCCCCTTTTTCCAGAAGTGCATGATGAAATATCATGCTTCTGGGCAAAACCATACACTAGTCGTGTATATAACCCCGCGGCGTCTGATTATTCGGCCATCGTGGGGAGTGAACAGCATGGCTACTTAGCTATGTCGAAGGTGGCGGAGGTGCTTGCGAGTCATCTCTCTCCATTGACAGCAGGTAATTTACAGGGCGGAGTGTGGAGTGTAAATGTGGAGTTCCCTTTAAAAGGGAACTGTATTTTGTGTTTACTCAGGTTGCCTTTGTTTAATCTTAGATTATGTTTTCATTTCTGAAACAATTTAGTGTGAGCTATACACAAAAACAGAAGAAATCTGAATACTTTTTCACAGCACTATATATCACGGTCTAGCTATATGGGGATAACGATCAATGATCTCAGATATTTAAACAACCGCAATGGTTAAACAAGAATACAGAAAAGGAGATTGAGAACTTAATTTTTTGTTTCACATCCTTTTGCAAAGCTCTGGAATCACACACAACATAAAATAATCTTTTGGAAATAGTTTCTCTTTTTGCTACGGATAAGTTATAGCAAAAAAAACCTATCTAGCCTATGTACAAAATGCATCTCATCACTACCAAGTAGTGTTTTTTTCTCAATCCTTGTTAAAACATCATGTCATCACCTGCTTCCTGTTCTCCTGCTGCAACTTCTGGTTTCGCTCACTGTTTCAAAACATATACACAAGATTAGACAAAAACTGTTGTAATTCCTTCAACATTCACCCGATTTGGATGTACATATCCTCAAATTAAAGCTGGAAGTCTACACTTTGACATCATGTTCATTACTTAACTGTGAAATATTAAATAGAAATATTTATTGGAAATGAGAGGATTCATTTCTCACTGTTGTTTGTAGCTTTTCTGGTTTCTGGGTTGTTCATCATCATAAACTTCAGGCTCTTCTTCAACTGTACAACTCCTGAGAGAATCAAGCACTTACATGAGCACACACACACACACACACACACAAACACACAGGAAGGTAAAGAGATAGACAAACACACCTGAATTGCGGGTCAGAGTTCATGTGGCAGAACCACTTCTTAGGGAGCTTTTTAGGATCAATGCCATCTGGAAGTTTTCGCCACTTCAGACAATTATCACACTGAATACAGTTTTGATCTGGTTGCTTCCTGTGAGTCCACACAATCATGTGTTAATGTTTATGTAAATATGCTCCCATGTTAATGAATGTGGCCTTTTACACAGGATGTGTCAGTGCACAAACAGTGTTGCTTCTGTTGTAATGGTCGCAACCTGGAAACCTGTAATATCTGACTTGTGCCCATAGCAGTTTAAGACTTTAACAAAGTTATATTGAATATTATTAGAAATGTATTTTATATCTGACTACTGCTCCCGCCTGTCTGACAGTATATTCAAAATGTGTCCAAGTTACTATTAATATTTTTCCAGCAACTTTGTGTCTCAAATTATGAACTCAACCAAAAAGAAAATATCTGAGGTTCATAATTTTGGCCAGCAAACTAATACCTGGCCATGTGAGTGAGTGAGTGTGAGAAAGAGAGGAAGAGAGAGAGAGAGAGAGAGAGAGAGAGAGAGGCACTTTTAAACTTACACAGTATCCTCAAAAGATTCCGTGCAGTTAGGTTTAAGCTCATGTACATATACCTGTTGCTTCCAATATTCCTTGAGCTTATTACCTACATTCTTTAAGGTTTTCCTGCACAGACACAAAATAGCATACTTTACTATATCAGCATTTTAAAAAAATCTGTCAATCTAAAATATCAGTGGTCTTAAGATAATTAAGATAATACTCGTGCTGTATAATTACTATCTTCAACCCTCTGTATATAGATAATTAATTCCTGCACTCCTGAAAGTCATAGGTCATCTGAACATGTTACTCAAACACACCTGTAGTCTTCAGTATCATCAAAGCCTTGCTTGTTGTGAGTTGGTGTGAGGTGGTTACACTCTATCACCCCGATAACTCCCACTGCTCTTCTGTCGGCCTGGTACTAGAACATAACAAATACTCTCAATATCATGAATAAAAGATCATTTTGTTTACTTCATAAAATTACCCCTGAACTGAATCTGATTATGTATTTTCTTGCATGATGAAAGGCCCTGATATACAGCAAGTAGTCTTGCATATTGGTCTACATGTGCTCAAGCATAATTAGCTATAATCTGTAATTACCCATAAAAGGTTTTCATCTTGTGCAAGTATGTGCAAACAGTGGCCCAACCTCTGATTAGTCAGCTGAGCAGAATTTTCTATATATCTGCATATGACTTAAACATCATCAGATTTTATGTGAATCATGGCACAAAGGAGATTTCTGAGGCCCTCAGAAAGAGAGTTGTTGATTCTCATCAGGCTGGACAAGTTTTCAAAACCATTTCTAAAAAGTTTGGACTCCACCAATCCACTGTCAGATAGATTGTGTACAAATGGGGGAAATTCAAGACCACTGTTACCCTCCATTGTTAGGAGTGGAGACCAACAAAGATCACTCAAAGAGCAAGTCATGTAATAGACCATGAGATCACAATGGAACACATGGTGACGACTTTTTTTTTTTTTTTCAAAAATATTTTTATTGAGAAAGAAAACATACTTCCTGTCACATAGCAACAAGACCATTCTCATTTTTCGTTATACTTACAAATACACACATACATACAGACAAAGTGTAGAAAAGAAAAACAAAATCAAAGCGTACAATCAATCAAACAACCCCCCACCTTGGCTCATCATGGCTAACCAATATCTATATCTGGTTATGTATATATTATAAAATCCAGCAACAGGCACAATAATTCAAGTGGGAAGTGTCTGTAACTCCAGAAAATATTAAATAAAGGGTTACCATTTAGAAAAAAACTTGTCATTACAGCCCCTCATCGTATACTTTATTTTCTCGACTTTTAAAAAAAACATCACGTCCTTTAGCCACTGAGAGATGGATGGACATTTAGCAGGCTTCCAATGCGACATTAGGGAACTTCTTGCTATTAGGGAAGTGAAAGCGATATCTTTTTGTTCCGAGGGTAATGGAACTGAGGCATCAGCAATCCCAAATATAGCAATCAATGGGCAAGTTTTAAATCTACTCTGAGAATAGTGGACATGATAGTAAAGAAACCAGTCCAAAAACCATAAAGACCAGGGCAAAAGAAAAAAATATGGCCAAGATGACAGGGCGAGCCATGGCATTTATCACACTTGTCTTCTACTTCTGGATATATTACAGAAAGTCTCAATTTAGACAAATGGACTCTATGTAAAACTTTGAATTATATGAGTCCAAGATGAGCACAGGAAGTGGTAGCCTGTATCCTACCTATAGCACGTTCCCAACACTCTTCACTTATTTGTACTCCTAACTCCATTTCCCACGCTTTCTTAATTTTGGTACTCAACTGACTACATAACGCCAGAATAAAATCATAAATCCTAGAAATCATTCCTCTCTGATGTGGATTGTTTGAAAACAAGCTTTCCCAACTTTAATTTTGGATTTAACCTTTGAAATAAGGGGAGTGAAATTAGCTGACACAAAGTTAGATAAAGAACGTGTCACGTTGATACCTAGGTACGTAAACCCTGACTGACTAAATCGAAAAGGTAGATCTGACTGTTGGAGAGAAAATGCTGCAGTATTGACGGGAAAACAGTCTCTTTTCTCCAAATTTAACTTATAACCCGAGACAAAACTGAAGAATTCCAGAACACTGAAGACAGCAGGCATAGAGGCAAGAGGATCGTTTATATACAATAACAAATCATCAGCATATAGCGACAATTTGTATTCGACACTGTATCAGACTATTCCTTTAAACAAGTGAGAAGATCTTAATACGATAGACAGAGGCACGATAGCAACAGCAAAAAGCAGAGGGGATAAAGGACAGCCTTGCCGACCCTCGTCCGAGAGCAAAATAATCAGAATAAATATTATTCGTATGAACCCTGGCTTTAGGATGAGTAAAGGAGGCGAATCCAAGAAATAAATTTATCCCAGAATCCGAATTTCCTCAAAACTGCAAACAAATACTCCCACTCAACCCTGTCAAATGCTTTTTCAGCATTTAAGAAACAACAATCTCAGGAAGCTCAGCTGAATGCTTTGAATAAGTTATATTAAAGCATGTACGGGTATTGAAAAACAACTGACGTCCCTTTATAAAACCGTTTTGCTCTTCAGATATAATATAAGGGAGCACATTCCCTAAACGAGATGCAATTACTTTTGCCAACCCCTTTACATCTGCATTAAGCAGAGACAGTGGTCTATAAGAACCACAGCAGGTTGGATCCTTACCCTCCTTAAGAAGGAGAGCTATAGTGGCTTGTGTCAGAGTCGGAGGCAAAGACCCACATTCCAAGCATTCGTTGAACACAGATAACAGCAATGGTGCTAATTTTCCAATAAACACTTTAAAAAATTCAATTGGAAACCCGTCCAGGCCAGGGGCTTTGTTAGATTGCATAGTTTTAACTGTATTTAAAATTTCCTCAAGAGAGAGTGGGGAGTCCAGTTGCTTGGCAGTATTAGAATCAATAACAGGGCTACAGAGGTTTTTAAGAAATGCATTCACTGTAGTACTGTCTGCAGGAAAATCGGATTTATAAAGCGAAAAGTAAAATGATTTAAAAGTAGCATTAATTTCCATGGGATCTGTAGTGACAATAATATAAGTGTTTTTAATACTAGGTATGAGACGGGAAGTGGCCTCTTGCCGCAGCTGATGTGCCAGTAAACAACTTGGCTTGTCGCCATGTTCATAGTATGATCCACGAGTACGCAACAACAAGCGTTCTGCATCTTTGGTCGAAATAAGATTAAATTCCGCCCCTAAGTTGAGACGCTGTTTAAGAAGTTCTGGAGAAGGGTTCAATGCATATCTCTGATCGAGGTTAATGATCACAGATGTGAGTTCATTAAGCCTAGCAATGTGCCTTTTATTAGAGAGAGCGGAGTAAGAAATAATCTGCCCTCTGATATAGGATTTAAGTGTCTCCCATAACAATGAATAAGAGGTGGAGTCATTCTGATTGAAGAAAAGAAAGTCATCGATAGATGTTGAAATGAACTCACAGAATTTACTGTCTACCAAAAGAAGAGAGTTAAATCTCCAAAGTGGTGGGCTATGTTTATAAATAGAAAGTTGAATATCTAATTGTAGAGGTGCATGGTCAGAAATTACAATAGGAGACAGCAGTGTTTCCCACAGTAACCAAAAGTTGTCCACAATGTGAAAGCAACTTGGAGAGTAAGCTGAACTATCCAAAAAATATTACCAAAAAAAATTCTCAGTAAGAGAAAACTCCCCTACTGACTTCAAGACTGAAAAACATTCTGTGCGCAATAACAAATATAACCTTTTAAAGACTTGTTACAAATTAGACGAAATACAGATAACGTAACAGTGTAGCATGTAAGGCTGAGGAAAAAAATACTAATAAATTTAAACAGAAACTCTAACCTAGTAAGAGCATCAAAACAGAGAACCACATTATTACAGAAGTAGATTTAAGGAGAGCGAAAAAGACGCCACTGTCGTAGGTGATGCAGCTCACCCAGAGGTCAAGAATTTGACATAGTCCCCTGCTTCCTCCACTGAAACAAAGTCTTTCTGAACACTGTTATAAGTAATGCGAAGCCGTGCCGGGTGAAGTATTCCATAGCGAGCGCCCTCAATGCCACGAAGTTGACGCCTAACCTTGTTAAACGCGGCTCGAGCCCGGGCTATCTTGGCTGTGTGGTCCGGGAAGACCGAAATGGTCAAATCCCTCACTTTAATCCACTGGAGCTCTCTCGCATGGCGTAAAATGTCAACACAGTCACTATGATAGTGGAATCTGCACACAATAGCTCGTGGTCATTCACCAGGCTTGGGTTTAGGCTGAACGGTCCGGTGGGACCGGTCCAAAACTGGCTCCTTCTCCAGACCAAACACCTCCTTTAGAAAGGCTGCTACAGCAGCAGTTGTACAGGTGTCCGGGCGCTGTGGAACTCCCACTATCCTAATGTCATTGCGCCGTGACCTAGACTCCAAGTCTCCACATTTATTCTCTAATTTGGTTATGGTCGCAGTGAGAGACTTTATCATAGTCTTCATCTGATCTATGGCAACTGGAGAGAGCGTGCTCCATTTCCCCAACAGTACCTTTCAGTGTTGATATGGTAGCATTGGTAGCAACTTTTATCACTAACCAGCTGTGTTTTCATGGCTCACAGGTCAACCTTGATAGTTGACAGCACATCCCCGAGAGTCTCCTGGAGTTCCTTTTTAAAAATATCGGCAATGTCCTTCCTCAGCGAAGCCAGCAACTTGAGCCTGAGGGCGGCGAAGTCAGAGTCACCAGGCAGCGAGGCAGATTCAGGGGAAGAAAGCGATTCGCTCCCAGCTGTGGTCGCGGCGCGCACACCAGGTGTGTCTGAATAGTACTATGAGCTTTCGTGTTTTTTTCCAGACATTTTAACGTAATACAAAATTAAATGTGCAAACAAAAACCAGAGTAGAATAATTCAAAATATATTTTATGACTGAAAAGCGCAAGTTAATTACAATTTTAATTGAAATCAGCAGGAGCCTCCAACTTCGCGTCTTACTCCATTGGCAGCTCAGCAGCGCCCACCTCCACCTCATGGTGACTTCTAAGTAACTAAAGGCCTCTCTCACATAGGCTGATGTTAATGTTCATGAGTCCACCATCAGGAGAACACTGAACAACTATGGTGTGCATGGCAGGGTTGCAAGGAGAAAGCCACTGCCCTTGAAAAAGAACATTGCTGCCCCTCTTCAGTTTACTAAAGATCATGTGGACAAGCCAGAAGGCTATTGGAAAAATGTTTTGTGGATAGATGAGACCAAAATAGAACATTTTGGTTAAAATGAGATGAGCTATGTTTGGAGAAAGGAAAACACCGCATTAGAGCATAAGAACCTTATCCCATCTGTGAATTATGGTGGTGGTAGTATCATGGTTTGGGCCTGGTTTGCTTCATCTGGGCCTGAACGGTTTGCCATCATTGATGGAACAACGAATTCTGAATTATACCAGCAGAATAAACACGAAAACTCTTGGGAGAAAGTGGGTCATTCAGCAAGTCAAGTCAATGCCCTAAGCACACAAGTCATTCTACAAAAGAATTGTTAAAGAAGAATAAAGTTAATGTTTTAGAATGGCCAAGTCAAAGTCCTGACCTTAATCCAATAAAAATGTTTTGAACCTGAAGGAAGCAGTTCATGTCAGGAAACCCACCAACATCCCAGAGTTGAAGCTGTGAACCAGTCTCGTGGCTGCATGGAAGGCGCAATGTCCAACAACTTTAGCTTGCAAACTTAGAGGACTTTCATAAAACAATTCCCATCAGATCAAGAATAGGGCAGAAGCCACCACCCTTGTCCTCACCACAAAAAAGTTGAGTGGAACCCCTTATTCTAAACAGGGATCTAAACCCCTTATTCTAAAAGGGTCTACTTTTTTGATTCCACAAAATTTTGGACACCCTACAAAGTCAGTATTTAGTAATACCCCCCTTGGCAGACATTGCTTACACAGCACCATTTAAGATCTTCCCATAGATCTTCAATGATGGTTAATTGAGTGGACTGTGAAGGCCATTCCCAAAGTTTCAGCTTGTATTTCTTAAAGTAGTTCATGGTGGATTTCGGATTTTGGATGTGTTGTGGAAGTCAATCTCTTTTCAACTTCAGATTTCAGTCTGGGTCACATTTGTTTCCAGAATTTTCTTATATTTGCTGGAACTGATTCTTTCACCTACCTTTTCAATGTTTTCTGTGCAACTGCCTGCCACACGACTCCAAAACATAATACAGTGGCAAGAAAAAGTATGTGAACCTTTTGGAATTTCATGGTTTTCTGAATAAATTTGCCATAAAATGTGATCTGATCTTCATCTAAGTCAAGGGTATTGACAAATACAATGTGTCTAAAATAATAACACAAAAAAAATTCTGATCTTTCATGTCTTTATTGAAAACAACCAAAAAAAACCTCAGTGCTTGTGGAAAAACTATGTGAACCCTTGAGTTAATGACCTCAAAAAAGCTAATTGGAGTCAGGTTTTAGCACAACTGGAGTCTCGTTAAGAAAATGAGTTTGGAGATGTGGACTACAGCTACTTTGAATGATAAAAACCCCTCAAACTTTTGGAGTTTGCTCTGCACAAGAAGCACATGCTTATGTGAGCCATGCCTTGCCAAAAAGAGCATTCAGAGGATCTACGATCAAGAATTGTTGATTTACATAAAGCTGGCAAAGGTTATAAAGTGATTTCAAAGACTTTAGAAATTCACCAGTCTACAGTTAGGCAAACATTCTACAAATGGAGACACTTTGGGATTGTTGTTACTCTACCAAGAAGTGGGCACTCAGTCAAAACGACACCAAGAGCACAACGAAGACTCATCAATGAAGTAAAGAAACAACCCCGAAAGACACCCAAAGATTTGAAGGCATCATTGGAACTGGCTAACATCTCTGTTCATGAGTCTACAATACATCACACATTGAACAGGCAGGGTATCTACGGCAGGACACCACGAAGGAAGCCACTGCTTACTAAAAAGAACATTGCTGCATGCCTGAAGTTTGCAAAAGACCATGTTGACACTCCACAGCGGTATTGGCAAAATGTTTTGTGGACTGATGAAACTAAGATTGAACTATTTTGGAAAAACCACACAGCACTACATCTGGTGTAGAAAGGGCACGGCCTATCATCATGAAAACATCATCCCAACCGTAAAGTATGGTGGAGGAAACATCATGATTTGGGCCTGCTTTGCTGCATCTGGGCCTGGCCAGCTTGCAATCATTGAGGGGAAGATGAATTCCCAAGTATATCAGACAAATCTTCAGGATAATGTGAGAATGTCTGTACATCAGCTGAAACTGTGTAGAAATTGAGTGATGCAACAGGATAACGACCCGAAACACCGGCGCAAGTCCACAACAGAATGGTTTCAGAAAAACAAAATCTGCCTTTTGGAGTGGCCAGAGTCAGAGCCCAGACCTCAACCCAATAGAGATGCTATGGAATGACTTGAAGAGAGCCATACACATGAGACGTCCAAAGAATATGACAGAGCTAAAGCAGTTCTGCCAGGAAGAATGGGATAAAATTCCTCCTGAACGATGTGCAGGTCTGATCCACAGCTACAAGAAGTGCCTGGTTGAGGTTATTGCTGCCAAGGGGGGTCAACCAGTTATTAATTTTAAGGGTTCACTGACTTTTTCCACTGCCATTTTGAATGTTGAATGAGTGTGTTCAATAAAGACATGAGGGATCAGAATTTATAGTGTGTTATTATTTTAGACACATTATATTCGTCAATACCCTTGACTTAGATGAAGATCCGATCACATTTTATGACAAATTTATTCAGAAGACCATGAAATTCTGAAAGGTTCACATACTTTTTCTTGCCACTGTATATACAGATCCACAGTTGTCAAGGTGTTCTTTTCATTAAATGCTAATCCTTTTTTCTCCAAACATACCTTTTACTGATTGTGGTCAAAGAACATTTTTACTTCTTCAGTCTACAGCCCTTGTTCCCAGAATGCCTCTGGCTTATCTATATAGATGTGTTTTTGCATACATCAGACATTGTTCCCTTTCAAAGGGAACTCCTCGTTGCATTTAGCATAACACTATGAGGAGTGCCCTCGCGCGCGACCAGCATCTGAAGCTTGTGTAAAATCATGCCTATTTATAGGCCTGCCATGATCAGGTGATGTGGCAATTAAGCCCGTCGCGTGATATATATATATGGCACCTGTGAACCGCGGCGTCAGCCTTATTATCTTCAGCGAGACTGCATGTCGGTTGTTTGTGTAAAAAAAAACAAAAAGACGCTTCATTTCCTTTCTATCTTTTCTCAAAATCTCTGGACTTTCTATCCATTTACATTTACATTCATTCATTTAGCAGACGCTTTTATCCAAAGCAACTTGGATGAGCTTTTTTCTCCCCAGTGAAAGTAAATCCCTCACACTGCAGAAAACTCCCCTTTTTTCCAGAAGTGCATGACAAAGTATCAGGCTTCTGGGGGAAAACCATACATAAGCCATATTTATAACCCCACAATGTCAGATTATTTGGCCATTGTGGGGAATGAACGACATGGCTATTTAGCTATGCTGAAGATGGAGGAGGCACTTGCGAGCTACCTCTCTCCATTGACGGAAGGTAATTTAGGTGGCCGGCTTTGCCATCCAAGTCACCGTGTAAGGCCACCGTGGCATTAGTGGGCAAGTGCTATGTGTAGTAGTCTTGATTGTGGATCACTGCAGACAATGACAGTGTTGCAGGCCTACCAAGCAGACCTGCTAAGTGAGCTCAACATATGGTGGCATTCAGCCAGTTCCTTCCCTGTTATGTCGTGTTCACCAGCGCTAGTGCGAGGGAGACAGAGAAGGCGAGTATGACAGCCCGCCAATCCCCGCAGACAGCCAGGGGAACCAGGTGGCCACAGTCGCAGCCTGCTACTAGGCCTGATCTGAGAATGGTCATAAAGGCCAAGCAGACAAAGAAGAGCGGTCCTGAGGGGCCGTGGAGGGACGTATCAGGGAACATGAGGTTGTTAGGGCAGTTAGCCACCAGTGCTACTGTAGGGCCTCCCCAAGCCAATGCTGTGTTCTCTGGTCAGCGAGCTGTCACAGGGCAACAAAAATCTGATGCTTTCCCTACAATAGAATGTGGAATAGTTAACGTCACTAAAAGACCGTCTGGCAGTGTGGAAACTACTGCCAAATGTGTCTCCCTGAGATCTGTCTACCATAGAAAAGGGTTACTGGGTCCAGTTTAGAGCTCGACCCCCCCGGTTCAGAAGTGTGCTCACCACAGTAGTCCGCACAGACCAGAGCCTGAAGTTAGCGCAGGAAGTAAGATCCCTCTTGGACAAAGGGGCCATAGAACATGTACCCCGTTCCCTGAAAGAGGGAGGTTTTTACAGCCATTATTTCCTGGTGCGCAAAATGTAGAGGAGTATGCAGCCAATGTTAGATCTGCGTCATCTGAACTGTACTCTTCGGACGTACAGGTTCGAGATGCTGATGCCCAAACTTATCGTTCCACAGATTCAGTTTGAGGACTGGTTTGTGACGATAGATCTAAAAGGTGCAAATTTCCACAAAGAAATATCGATGGCTTTATCCCCTCGCACTTTCACAAAGTGCACAGATGTCATTCTGGCTCCATTGTGACTCCATGGCATCCGTGTACTAAACCACCTGGAAGACTGGTTAATTCTAACATGATCCAGAGAACTGGCGGTTCAACATCGAGATGTTGTTCTTGCCCACATGAAGAGCGTGGGGTTCAGGTTGAACCTCAGAAGAGTATGCTTTCTCCAATGCAGTGGACAACTTTTCTAGGGGTTATAAGGATTCTACTAGGATGAGGACATTTCTGTCCCCAACATGCGTAGGGTCAATCCTATCAACATTGAGCAAGATAAAGCTGTATCTTGCATCCCCTCCAGTCTCTATGCGAGACTATTGGAGCTTATGGCAGCAGTAGCCAACATCAAACCATTGGGCCTATTGCACAGGAGACCGTTTCAGTGGTGGCGGAGAACCCCAGTTTCTAGCCATGGGTCACACTCTAGGGGTGTCCCCATAGCGCAAGATGGTAATGACAGACACCTCCCTCATGGGCTGGAGCATGGTCTTAGACAGCTGTCCAGCTTACGGCCCTCATTTGGAGCGGCATATAAATTGCCTAGAAATGTGGTCTAGCACTGAAAGCACTGAAATTTCTAGCACTGAAATTCCTTCTTTCTCAATTGAGAGGTCACCGTGTGTTTACAGACAACACAGCAGTGGTCTCATATTGACCACCAGGGAGGATTTTGTCTGCACCCCCTGTTCAGGCAGGCTCAACTAATTCTTCTCTGGGAAGAGGGAAAGTTTTGTCAGTGAGTGCAGTGTACATTCTGGGCAACTGGAATGTGGGGACAGACATCCTGTTGAGGCAGGGGCTGAGGCCCAGGGATTGGTAGCTCCATCCACAAGTGGTGGAGTCCATATGGCAGAGGTTTGGCCAAGCGGGACTGCATGTGTTCGGCTCAGAGGAAGCAACACACTGCCGGCTGTGGTTCACCCTCGCTCCTACCGCACAATTAGGGCTGGACGCCATGGTGCACATGTGGGCGAGGTCACATCTGAACGCTTTCCCCCCGATTTCTCTGCTACCACAAGGTCTAGCAAGAGTTTGCCAAGACAGTCTACGTCTGCTGCTAGTAGCACCTTGGCCAGCTCGAATATGGTTCTCAGAATTAATATCCCTGCTAGATGGCACTCCTTGGGAGATTCCCATCTGCAGGGATCCACTGTAGACCCAGTGAACTGTGTAATAGCTACAGTCCTGGAGTTCTTACAAGGACTTTTCTCAGCCGGGTGGGCTCCTTCTACATGCAGGGTTTACGTGGCCGCCATTTTGGCCTACCACGCCCCTGTTGATGGAGCCTCTGTGGGGCAACATCCTCTAACTTCAAGGTTTATGCATGGTGTCAGGCAGCTGAGGCCCATCTACAGGCTCTGCATTGCCTATTGTTTTCTCTGTGACGAGGGCACCTGCTGCCTCCAAGTGTTTCTGGAACTCTTTCTGAGTGGACCTTGGCTCTTGGGATACTCTTCTGACTATTCTTCTGTCTCCCTGGTCAGAAATCTTGCGAGGAGCTCCTGTGTGTGGCCGGTTGATGAGGGAGTGATGTTGCTTCCACTTGCAAATAATGGCCCCAATGGTGCTTACTGGAAGATTCAGAAGTTTTGAAATACGTCTGTATCCGATTCCCTGAATATGTTTCACAACAATAAGGTTGTGAAGGTCTTGGGAGAGCTCTTTGCTTTTACCCATTATGAGATGTTTCTTGTGTGACACCTTGGTAATGAAAACCTTTTTATAAACCATCAATTTACTAACCCAGCTGATATTAATTTGCACAGATAAGTTCCTTGCCTTACCTTGGCTTGGAGACCTGCTTTTTCTTAGCATTTTCAATACTTTTTTTCCTGTCATCCCACTTTATTACACATAACTTTATTTATGGACTTTAATGTTGTGAATTCTTTAAATTCCTGGATTTCTTGAGTTATTACTGATGTCTGGTGAACATTTCATGTGAATAGCCTCATTGGAAATATATTTACTGAAAAAAAAGGTTGACAGATTCAATACTTATTTCCCCCACTGAATATGTGTTTATCTGTCTATTCTTGATTTGTTCTCTCTCTATTCTGTTCCTGTACACAAATGATTGAAGAAATATAAAATACATTAAGCATTAAATAAACTCTATTCTCCTCACCTTGCGCTGACAGGCGACACGCTCATAAGCTTTGATGAGACGGTTGTTGTGGTACATCATCAATCCGTAGTGCTCTTTGCTCTTGGTGTTATAGCCAAATGTGATTGTTATTGCCTTATTCTGAGACAAAGACTTAAGGATCATGGCATTTAAAATATTTGAATAATTTAATAAGTAGCTCTTACTTGTGCATCATTGGGTATATTTTTACATTCTTGTGCTATAATATTTGGCATAAGGATACAACAGAATCAGGTTTGTATGTGTCTGTCAAGACGTTTGCTAAAGTTTTAGTGATCAACTGAGTTTCCACCTTCAGCCCTTGAATGATAATCTGCATTCTTGGCTTCATGTACAGGATACTGCAGTATGCCTGAATAAAAAACAAACAAACAAACAAACAAACAAACAAAAAAAAAAACAGACTTGACTACATTGATTAGTGTTTAAACTTAAACTTTACTCCTGAGTTAAACTGCACCTGGAGATTTGAGGAGGAGCTGCTGCAAAATCTCAGTTCAATTCAGTTCAGACTTTAACAAATTCTCACTCACCTACATATCAAATCATGCTTTTTTTTCTTTGAATAAAGGGCTTCCATCTAGCCACTTTAACCCTTAGCCCAGACAAGTGAAGAATATGACAGATTGTTGTCACATGCAACGAGTGACCAGTATTTGCCAGATGTCCCTGTAGCTTCTTTAAAGATAGTATAGGACTCTTGGCAGCTTCCCTGATTACTTTTCATAAATTTTGGAGCGACATCCTGTTCTTGGTAATGTCACTGTAGTGCCCCATTTTCTTCACTTGTTCATAATGGCCTTCACATTGTTTCACCAAATTAATGGTTTGACATGATACATCTCGGTTTTTTTACTTCATAAAATTTTACTTCATGCAATCTTAACAAGGGTGTGTACACTTTTTATACCCACTGTATATGTGACGCCTACAAATTGAGAGACCTTGAATTGAAGTGTAGCTAGCTCCCGTGTAAAAAGCGACATGGTGGCCTTCCCACGCCAACATTTATTTTGTTTATGGTCATTGCTCCTGGACATGTACACCTTTTCCCTGTGTTTGTTAAAGCTAAAGTTTATAAAGTATGGTTATTTCTATAGTCGTGTATATACAGTATCTCACAAAAGTGAGTACACCCCTCAAATTTTTGTAAATATTTGATTATATCTTTTCATGTGACAACACTGAAGAAATGACACTTTGATACAATGTAAAGTAGTGAGTGTACAGCTTGTGTACCAGTGTAAATTTGCTGTCCCCTCAAAATAACTCAACACACAGCCATTAATGTCTAAACCGCTGGCAACAAATGTGAGTACACCCCTAAGTGAAAATGTCCAAATTGGGCACAAAGCATCAATATTTTGTGTGGCCACCATTATTTTCCAGCACTGCCTTAACCCTCTTGGGCATGGAGTTCACCAGAGCTTCACAGGTTGCCACTGGAGTCCTCTTCCACTCCCCCATGACGACATCACGGAGCTGGTGGATGTTAGAGACCTTGTGCTCCTCCACTTTCTGTTTGAGGATGCCCCACAGATGCTCAATAGGGTTTAGGTCTGGAGACATGCTTGGCCAGTCCATCACCTTCTTCCTCAGCTTCTTTATCAAGGCAGTGGTTGTCTTGGAGGTGTGTTTGAGGTCGTTATCATGCTGGAATACTGCATACTGATTATGCTCTGCTTCAGTATGTCACAGTACATGTGGGCATTCATGGTTCCCTCAATGAACTGTAGCTCCCCAGTGTCGGCAGCACTCATGCAGCCCCAGACCATGACACTCCCACCACCATGCTTGACTGTAGGCAAGACACACTTGTCTTTGTACTCCTCACTTGGTTGCTGCCACACACACTTGACACCATCTGAACCAAATAAGTTTATCTTGGTCTCATCAGACCACAGGAAATGGTTCCAGTAATCCATGTCCTTCGTCTGCTTGTCTTCAGCAAACTGTTTGTGGGCTTTCTTGTGCATCATCTTTAGAAGAGACTTCCTTCTGGGACGACAGCCATGCAGACCAATTTGATGCAATGTTCGGCATATGGTCTGAGCATTGATAGGCTGACCCCCCACCCCTTCAACCTCTGCAGCAATGCTGGCAGCACTCATACGTCTATTTCCCAAAGACAACCTCTGGATATGACGCTGAGCACGTGCACTCAACTTCTTTGGTGGACCATGGCGAGGCCTGTTCTGAGTGGAACCTGTCCTGTTACACCGCTGTATGGTCTTGGCCACCGTGCTGCAGCTCAGTGTCAGGGTCTTGGCAATCTTCTTATAGCCTAGGCCATCTTTATGTAGAGCAACAATTATTTTTTTCAGATCCTCAGAGAGTTCTTTGCCATGAGGTGCTATGTTGAAGTTCCAGTGACCAGTATGAGGGAGTGTGAGAGTGATAACACCAAATTAACACACCTGCTCCCCATTCACACCTGAGACCTTGAAACACTAACAAGTCATATGACACCGGGGAGGGAAAATGGCTAATTGGGCCCAATTTGGACATTTTCACTTAGGGGTGTACTCACTTATGTTGCCAGCGGTTTAGACATTAATGACTGTGTGTTGAGTTATTTTGAGGGGACAGCAAATTTACACTGTTATACAAGCTGTACACTCACTACTTTACATTGTAGCAAAGTGTCATTTCTTCAGTGTTGTCACATGAAAAGATATAATCAAATATTTACAAAAATGTGAGGGGTGTACTCACTTTTGTGAGATACTTTATAGTTGTAATGTGTTGGTAAGGTTAAAGAGACAGATATTTTGTATAATGTAGGGCTCTGTATTGTTTTTGTATTTGAAAATGTAGAAAAAGTGTGAAACAAGTAGGCTAACAGTTTTAAAGCTACTGGACGAATATGATTTTGGAGCTGATAATAGCAGTAACTATGAGTCATAGTACCAGTTAAGACTGGGATATGTGAAGTATTTCTGTTGAACTTAACAACAAATTTGTACATTCAAATAATTTATATAATATGTTATACCAGCGGTTTGATGTATTAACCTCCACACTGTATTGTGATGCCAAATGTGTAATTTGTTACAAGGAATATTATTGTCATAGTGGTTTGAATGAAGAAGGAAAAAAGATGTATTCTGTTTAATAAAGACAGAGAACAGCTTGCTGAGCGATCACAAGTAAAATCTCCTGTGTATGATTTTCCTGTACAAAACAGGACACAATATCTGTTCACAGGTTACTCATGCTTGAGGCCTGTAACATATACTTGGCCTCTCCATAACTCCTTATGACATTTTGCCATTTTTGTGTGATTTGAGTATTGTTTTTAATTTCTCCTTTCACTTTGACATTTATTGACCTGAATTGAAATGTTTGTCTGATGTTCAATCTTTCTGTTTGACCACAGGTTTGCCTTATGATTTGAATTGCTAATAACAACTTGCACTTAGATCCATGTGTTTCACCAGGACACAATTATTTCATGCCTAATTAATCTATTTATCTATTTCAATGCTAGCAAGTATGAAATTCTGCTTTCTGAAATGACCCCTCTTACCTTAGTGAACTCAGCCAGTGATCTCCAATAACTCAATATTCATGTAAAATTTGCTGGTAAAATTCTCACCCGCAGTGAATATTCACTCTCAGGCACTGACACGCCACCTGCTGCCTGCCGCTTGTTTATCTCCCCGGTTCTCCCGTACACATCAACAGGGATCCGGATGTCATAAGGGTTCTTCGTGAAATCAAATTCTAATTCTTCTGAAGGTGTTCTGTAGCAGAATAATTGGTGATGTATATAATTTCTGACAACCCACAATATTGCCCGTGGTCCTCAGCAAAATAAGGTAGGCTACGCTGTCTAAACATTTTTGCAGCACATTTCAAGTGACATGACACGTTTATATCATACTATAATAATGATATGAAAACTATAATGTTATTGCATAATGTTAGCTGTATAACTATATTAGACTTCCTTACTACGATAAAATGTTGTATTCCATCACATCCTTAGGAAGAAGTGAAAAAATCAAACTCTCTGCATGTTCACCTGCGTAGGTTCCAGATAATTATGCGGGTTCCACTTGACTTGGTGCACAACCTGTCAATGACACTGAACTCAGACAGCAGTTCTTCCTTGGTGTTAAACAGAGAATGTGTCAGGATATCATGAAGACACTCTGCATGCTCCGGTGAAGCACTGAGTGAGCAGCGAGGTTAAGGACCAAACTACACAGAGGATCCTTTAAATTCTCAGGAGGCATTTATTTACCTCTATACCTTTATACCTCTATATTCCTATTGCACTTGCAGGCCCAGTATTTCCTGCACATTCCTCACCCTCATAACTACATCTATTTCATATTAGTTTTACTATATACACTGAACAAGTCATCGCAGTTACTGCATAATATGGTATAATATAAAATGAATAAAATGAAGAACAATGTAACAGTGTAAAGTGGTTAGGTGGTTGACTATACATTGTTTTATTTATTTTTTAATCATCTTATCTCTTGCAGATATAAATGCAGTATAAATTTTACATTCAATGCTTCTATCCAGCATTCCTATTAAATATAGCCATCTATCTCTCTGTTTCTAGGTAAAGGATATCAGTCTGTCCGGTGTTGGTAAATGTGACAGTAGGCACCATGACATTTTGTGCTCCTGTATCCTCGAGGTAAGTCTGTGACAGGAGACCCACACACATGGTGTCGGCTTTCTTTGAGAACACAATGGCATCCTTCCCCAAGCGCATGGAGCCCGACTTAAAACCGTTACCATAACGACCCACTGGAACATGTTCATTTACTGTCTGCTTATCACTGAAGCCAAAACTGAGAGAGAGAGAGAGAGAGAGAGAGAGAGAGAGAGAGAGAGGGCTTTGTTAGTAAAAGTAGAAACTATACACTGTTTACACATCAACAAATTTGTAGTTAAAGTGAATTGCTGGATGATCTAATTCCCCTCTCAAGGCTAACACAGGCTTCATGAACACACTGATACCTGAGCATTTTGTGCATCTTGTCATAGTCCATGCCATTTCCATTATCCATGAAGATGAGGCAGTCCTGGTCTTTGATCACTGATTTATCAATCCAGAGTTGTTTTGCACCGACATCTGGGTCATAAGCATTGTCTGTCAACAAAACAAAACAGGAAACATCTGATACTAGCCAATGTTACTAAGGCACAGTTTGCGTTACTGTTTACATGTTTTAGCTCTAAAAAGCATAAACCTAAGTTAACCTTGAAAAAAAACAAAAGAATTAATATTCATTTCATCTTCAGTAACCTCTTTATTCTGTTCAGGGTAGTGGTAGATCCACAGCCTATCCTGGGAACACTGGTAACGAGGCCGGGATACACGCTGCAACAAATGCCAGTCTATTGCATGACCCCATTTTCAGTGTTTCATTGTTGGGGGTAAGTAACTGATGTTTACCCACAATACTAGTTAACTTTACACACACACACACACACACACACACACACACCCCTACGTGTACACATACACATGTATGCACATGCACAAGCATATGCACAAATTACTTCTTGTATTCATATGCAAAAGTATTTTTATTTCCTTGTTGTCTGCATATTGTACATCCTCCCTAAGGGTTAATCTCTAGAACTGTCCTTGTCAAGCAGCTGGAACATTGCCAGTAGCTCAGAATGTGGAAGATTTCAACTTTTTATGAAAAAGGGTCCAGTAATCAGTTGGATGAAGGAAAGAAGAATAAAGAAGCAGTTTTGACTCACCGATCAGTTCTGCTATAGCACTGAATGGCCAGGTGTGGCTAGTGGAGTTTGCGTGCAGGTGCCATGGACAGATCTTTAGGAGGAAACAAATATGATAATCAAGTACCATGACACATAAGGCTGCTATAAATGATGAATAAATGTTCCAATATTTGTTTAGTGCTCTAGATTTACAGATTTATAAAGGGCAATTAGTAGCATTTTTCATTTCTTTTACAAAGTCTCACAGAAAAATAGATAAGCTAACCTGCTTAAAAATGACAAAATGATAGGAAAAGTTGCAAAAATGTTGATCTTTTTTTCTTTGTTTTACTGGAGAACTATTCAAAGGTGGAAGAAAGGCAAAAACTTGGCTCTTCAAGTTCTAGGATCCTGAATATTTATTGAACATTATTTTGAAAACATTGTCTCAGAGCAAAATTATTATTTTTTTTTGTGGAATTAAGGCTGCACTCATTCCACCTCTCTGTCAAACCTGTGAAGACCATTAAATCAGAATAAAACGATGAAGAAGACTGAATGATGAAGAAGATTGAAATACTGTAGATTCTACATTAAACCTTTAACCATTGACCTTTCCTTTAGTTAATCATGCACTGTAGTTTTTGATTTAATATATATATATATATATATATATATATATATATATATATATATATATATATATATATATATATATCTTTCTCAGATAATATATAGTTTCTCATATGAAGTCTAGTACAACACCACATAATGATGGTCCATCCTTCTGTTTGAAAGAAACTCGATTTATTGATGTTTTGGCAAATAATTCAAGCTTAATCACTGGCACATTGCCAGCACATTTTAAGCATGCAGTGGTCCAATATCTTTTTTCTCCCCTCTTTTTTTAAAGCATAATCTGGATTCTAGAGTATTGAGTAACACCTGAGCCATCTCAAAACGTCTTTTATTTTTATTTACATTTTGAAAAAGGCTGCTCTTTCTCAATTTATATAATGTTTAAATAATGAAAAATAATGAAGTTTTCCAGTTTTTTAAAGTACAGAATCTTAAAATGTGACGAATGACCTGTTACTCGTTGCACCATTCTGGTTTTACTCTATTCAAGTGCCACTTTTGACAATGTAGGTCATACTCTACTCAGTTTAATTTTTCTCTCTCAACATAGGCAAACACTTTTCCTCAACCACCATGGTCACTTCTGGGGTTTCCACATGTTTTTTCTTGCACGTGCTCTCACAGGGACAAATTATACATAAACCTGATATCATTATACTGTACATAAACATACAGCTGTATCTTTCTCTGACATCGCTGGTGGCCTCTACTTTTTGAAGATGCTCTTTGAGTAGTCAATGTTAAAAATTTGATGGCAAGTAATTTTCTTCTAAATGAAAACACAACCGGTCGTATTGTTCAGCCTGCCCAAATGTACTTTTTAGGAAACTTGGGTTCTCATGCACTTTGTCCCATATCATGCAAAATACCTTGGGGTAATATTTTGCTTTTATTTTTCTCCATTTTCTTCACAATTTGGTCACTTGTCAAATCCCACCCATCACCCAGCTTCCCTCCATCACATGACAGCTGCCAAACAACAATTTCTTTCGTTACATGAATTAAAAAAAAAAAAAGATTCTGAGATCTGCCATTTGTCATCTAACCCTAACCCTAACCCATCTACAACTAGTTCAAAATTCTGTAGCTCATTTATTGTCAGGTACAAAGAAGAGGAATCATATTACTCCAGTTTCAGTTTCCATTTGTTATCTCCAGTTAATTGTAGGATTGAGAAGATAGTTTTGTTTGTTGGTTTTAAAAGCTTTAAATGGACCAGCACTCTTACATTGCAGATATGCTTTGCATACATACTGCTTCTAGACTTTAAAAGCCCACCACATAGCTACTGCTGATTGTTCCTGTCTGAACAACAATCACACTTCCTGTGTACGGTAATGATGAAATGAAACTGAAAGTTATCCTAGGCAAAACAAGGTTTAGAGAAAGGAAACTGTAACCTGACAGGCATGCTTCAGTTGTTCAATTCAAACAATTTTACTTCATAAAATTCACTTATTTATCATTAATTAACTCAATTACTTATCTTGATGTCATAGTGCTGAAGTTTTCACATCTCAAATTAAATGTGCAGGGGAATGAATAAAAAAATCACCTGTTTAATATGAAATTAAAAATACACCTGTTTTATATGAATTAATTTCAACATTTATTGCTACAGTATGCAAAAAGATAGCTGGTTATAGTTTAACCTAATTAAATAAGGACTTACCGAGCTTAAAGGTATTCCTCTACTTGTTACTGCTGCCATCTTTATATGAATCTGCTGTCGACAGTTCCAAAGTGAGCTTCTGATGAAGGAGCAGCAGACTCTTCAGCAGTTTTGAAATACAGGAAATAGGCATCAACTTGTAATTTAATGAAACTCCACCCCTATGACTCACCACAGAGCGTGAATACTAATTCTACAGTCAGTGATTGGTTAGTTTTGTAGGTTTTTGTTGTTTTTTGCCTGCATTTGTTTTGTTTTAAACGCATACAGTCTGTAGGTTTCTGCACAGTGGATGGCAGCCTTCAATCAGATCTATGACTACTGTATATTTCATTTCTGTGAGTAGATCCCACCTGTCCCTGTATACAGGTATTGCAGAGTTCATATCCAACCCTAATTAAGCACCTCTGGCTATATTATTGGTGAAAATGTTGAACATCTTGATCGGGTATGTTAGATTATAAGCAGAAATAAAATATAAATTAAAATAGCAATTCTCTAGGAACATGAGCAGACAACAAAACATTTGTGATTTTTGTGAACATTTGTGAACATTTCCTCCGAGTACTCCGGTTTCCTCACCCAGTCCAAAGACATGCATGGTAGGCTGATTGGTATTTCCAAAGTGTCCGTAGTGTATGAATGTGTATGTGATTGCGCCCTGCGATGGACTGGCACCCCGTGCAGGGTTTACCCCGCCTGTGCCCCATGCTCCCTGGGATAGGCTCCAGGTTCCCCACGGCCCTGTAGGACAAGCGGTATAGAAAATGGATGGATGGAAAATTATTATACATAAATCAACACATTCACAAACTGCAGGTGCAATTTATGCTAATTAGGTATTTGGGATTTTAATGGTTCATCTTAGTTTTATTTTCTTTCATAAAGTTTAATGCTGACTTCTTTTTTTTTTTTTTTTTTTTTTAATCTTAAGAGCTTAGGACAAGCCAGTTGAAAACTCCTTGATTCTGGTATTTCTCATAAGTAACAGTTATTCCTCATGAATGTATTTAATGTAAGATGTCTTTAAGCGGATCTGGCAACCTACGCAGGCGACGCGAAGAAGGGAAGGGGGAAAACACATTTCTCATAATTCACGGGTGCCGCAAAACTACAAAAAAAAAAATACACAGCTTGCAAAACCAAGACGATACTTTTCTAGAGAGTAGTACATGTTCGTTTACTTTTAATAAACTAACGTTATTTTTTAAAGAAAAAAATAAAAGGTAAGACAAATTACATATCATTTTAGCGCCCCCATGAAATGGTTTGTCCCAAGTGATGAACGTGCCAAAGAGACATATAAATACACAGACGCCTGATTGGCTGCTTCGGCCCGTTGGTTCAGTACGTCAACGCGTCCGCCATATTGATCCGGGCAAGACTTCCCTATAAACAAATACAAGTGAACGGTTTTTCTGGATAAAAAGCACAATAACGTTTACAATTCTCAACCAAATTCAATGATTTATGATCTACGTGGAATACAAAATACTTCTGTCTCCAGTTACTTAGAATCTCTATAGTTAGACTTGAAAAATTATTCATTCTTATCAAATATTGTGAAAACTCACGCTTGTCAAGCATAGATTTGGCTTATTTTTCTTGGTTAATAAATGCTGAGACGTCCCTAATGTAATGTAATTTAATGTACATATACAAATGTGCATAAAGTGTTTTCACTGTGGAAATTCCTTTTTTTCTGACTTGAACCCCATCATTTTAGCTTTTTTAAATCATGCATCTTTAAGTACTAATAATTGACCATCATTGAGAAAATGAAGCAAAATTGGCAAATACAAATGAAATAGTGAGGCATGAGGAAGAAACCTTGAGAGGAACCAGACTCAAAAGGGAACCCGTCCTGATCTGGGTGACACCGGATAGTGTGATTAAAAATAAATAAATCCCTTCTATAAATGTCCTAATATTACATGGTCAAATAATGCAATTGTGTAAGCAGGAAAATTCATTACAGTTTTTACATGATGTCTGTTTTGTTGAACTTCTCCACTGTTCACTGATGGAGACTTGAGTGCAGAACTGTTTACGGTAATTGCAGTCCTAAAGCTATAATAGCATGAAAGTAAATACTTTTCGTATTGAACTTCTAGGAGTTGCAAAAGGAGACATTCACACCCCCTACTGTTGGGATTAAAACTGTTTCACCCCTCAGGTGAATGCACAAATTATTAACATCAACATGACCAAACAGAAAATATCTAGTTTTGAAATGTAAATATATGCACAATAAATAAACATTTATATAATTCTACACCAACACTAATCGACTAATACTGCCCAAAATGTTTCATTTTGGATTGCCTTCCTTATAAATTTTCTAAACATTCACAGAATTATCAAATGTGTAATTCCAAGATCTCAACTCATCACACACTGCACACACACCGTTTATAACACATTTTAAACATTGCAAGACATGCAGGGGTTAACTAATAGTGTATTTAATGTAGATACTATACTCTTACAACAAACAAACATAGTGCTGACCCTTGGGAAGCCACCTGATTATGTAAGAAGTTCTATATACTCACTTAGTATACTCTCTGACTGTTTTCTGATTAAGGGCAACATGTATTTTCTTCTGTCCTATGTCACTGTTTTTTGTTTGTTTGTTTGTTTGTTTTTGTTTTTTTAATGCTGTAATCAATCCATCTGAAAAAAAATCTGCAAACAGTGCAAATTCAGAAATAAAGAAAAGCACAATGAAATTCAGATAGAGTTATTAAAATACAGTTTTTGAACCAATATGGTACCTTTTCTCTGAGTAGAATCAAAATGTTATTGTGATAAGGTAATGATTTTTCCATTAAAAATGACAAAACACAGGTGTAAGATAATCATTTATAGTGTATTTAGAAAAAATAAAAGATCAGAAAAACTGCAAGGATGTTTCATCATCAAATAATAATAATAATAATAATAATAAGAAGAAGAAGAAGAAGAAGAAGAAGAAGAAAACGACCTCTACACTATTTAATATCACTAGACAATATTATTTCATCTTGCATAAACGTTTATGCTATTATAATATATGTTGAGTCAAATATTATTGCCAATTCATCCCCTTGCACTTCTAAATATCCATTACATAAAATATATATTAGAAACAATCACATAATAAGCACACATTCTTTGCTGATATTCTTGTATCAGGGCAACCACTAGGGGGCAATAAATCCATTAGAGCCATTGCTGTGCTTTAATCCTAATTGAAAGTTTTTACTTTACTGTAAGAGTGAGTAAGAGCATTTGATTTGTAAGATGGTATTATTATTATTATTATTATTATTATTATTATTATTATTATTATTATTATTATTTCTAAGGCACTCATTTATTTTGCCATACTTCAATGATTTAATTTGTGGAAAACACATTGACAGCAAACCCTCAAAGTACCAAAGTTGCCCTGAGTTACAAAAAAACAAACAAACCAGAAAACAGAAAAGAAACCAACAGACAAAGAGCACATAGAACATCATACTGTTAACACATTATACTGAGACTCTGATATAGAAAAATTTGCTTGTGTAAAAACGTGTGTAAACTTTCTAACAGCTAAAAAAATGTGCACACTGATTTTTTTAACAGGAGTCAGTGGAGGATTATGTCTAACCTGAGCAGAATGCCACCTCTGTTTGCCTTAATGAATATGCTATTTGAGTGCTAACTAAAAAGGTCAAATACAGAGTGGTGCAAACTACAAATGGATTAATTCAGCATTGTCAGTGTGATTTATGGAGCCTAAAAATTACTTTGGTTGTAAAAATACAACCAAAGGCCAGATATTAAAAATGGTAAATTTTTAGTAAAATTGAGTAAGTCCATTCTATTATATTATTATTTTAATTTTTTTTTCTCACAGTTTTGTCTCAATATCCTCAAAATTTTGAGAAATATATTTTATTACTATGGTAAAGTTGCTTTTGTAGTTTTCATTAAGTTTGTATTATTAATGAGAGCTTTCAAATGTAACTTTTTGCATTTTTGATTAAAAGAGTCTTATCACCTTTAATTTGTGTTTCTGTTTGAGACATAATTACATGTGTGCTGTGTACGAGATCTGAACTTGTTAGTGCTATTGAGAAACCACTAAAGTCTCATTTACATGTTGTTTATTGTCCCTACTTTGCATACAATGTTATATACAGACACTATATATACACACACAGCATAGAATTTGCTCTAAGCATTTTAAGCATAGAATTTGAAAACAATTGCTGATTCAAAAGAAACAAAAAAAAAAGGAAGCCTTAAAGCCTACACATGAGCTGTATATCTAAAAATATAGTTTGCACATTCTTATAAAATACCAATGTTTACGTTTAAATGCAAGAAATAAAACTAAACAAAGATAAATGTTGTAAATGAGTAATAAGAAACATTTCTGTAGTGGTAGTAGCTGCTGAAATCTTCATGACTAGTCAAGAATAATTCAAAAATGTATATGTAAGAGTCAGGCATATTAAGAAATTGTTAAGTAATTTAGTAAGTAATTTTGCATTAACCAACCAAATGATAAATGTGCTTTAAAAGGTTTTGCTCTTCTGCTATGCAGACGTTGACTCTTTCTCATCTACAAACTGAGTGAGAATTTCATCGATGGCTTTGCAGTAATAATTCACCTGCTGTAGGTCCAGCGCAGGGACTAAGGTGACCAGGAGACGTTCTCTTGATCTGGGGCTAAAAGAAAGAAAATTTAATTTTCTTTCTGAGTTTCAATTTGAAAATTTAAACTCTATTTGAGTTCTTGTGAAAGAGGGAAACTATATTTGAGTTCTTGTGAAAGAGAGAAACTCTATTTGAGTTCTTGTGAAAGAGGGAAACTCTATTTGAGTTCTTGTGTTATAGATCAGGACTATGGCTTCTGTCTCAAATGCCAGATAATCTACAGTTTTATATCATTTTGAACTGCGCAAACTGTCTCGTCGTACAGAAATATAATACAAATTGTATTGTAATTGTACTGTCCTGCATAGTTCTAGAATTTCTAGATATCTTACCTGCAAACAGTAACTGTGGGTTATTGGTTTCTTGTCCCATTTTTGGTCTGTCCTGTGTCTCATGCTGCTGTGTACCAAAGTCTGTTCTTCTTTCTGAGTTGGAGGCTCCCGATGAAGTTGCAGCACTTTCTTCATGGGAGGAAATATGAAAATCTGTCTGGACCCCTCGATCTTCCACAAGTACCTTCGCCTTTTCAGTTTCTCTCTTTATCCTCTCTAAATCTTTCTGCAGGCTCTCACAGCAGCACTTCTCATTTTTTAGACTCTCCACCTGAGTGTGAGGGAAGGACAAGATCAGAATTGCGGTAATAGGACATGAAACAAACTCACACCTCATCTGGTAATGCATTTTATTTCGACTTACTTAGGTTATATGCATTTAGGTTTAGGTTGCATTTTCCCTTCTAACATTTACAACATTAGTATATCCATTAGCTAGTCTTGTTCTTTTTCTTGGTCTCTCACCATAGATTGGAGCTGCATTATTGTCTGCATGGCCTGCAGGTACTCAACTTCAAAGGTGGGCTGTGTGATTTCATTGCTCTGCTGCTTTTTCACTGTGCTCATGTCAATCACACCATTACCATCATCCTTCAGTACTTTTTCAACATCCTTCCTTTCTGCTTCATTAGCACCACTATCAGGGGGGAACATAACAGATGAACAAGAAGTCTCAGATGAGACTGTGGATGTTGGCAAATTATCTGGAATGTGACCAGAATTTATTCTTCTGGCTTTCTTTTTATCTAGATTCTCTTGATTTGAGTCCAGGGCTCTCTTCTGCCTGAAATGAAGGAGAAATTAAATCATTCAGGATACTCATAATGCCTCGCTATTGTGAAGGTGCATGAGACAGAAGGAGCGACAGAGTACCTTGCAGGACTAGAAGGGAGCTGGGTGTCAACTAAAGTGTTAACAGAAGGTCTGGTGTCTAAAGGGTTAAAACACAAGTTACAATAAAATTGTAAACAATAAATACAGACGGATACACATGTAGATAAAATAGGTCTTTACCTGCCCCTGTGTGAGAAGAGGAAATAAGGACAGAGCTGGGTTTCTTTTGGTAGGATGACTTGGGAATAGACAGCCTCTGCTGAGAGGAAAAACATGCAGATGAAGGATATGGAAGGATTGAAAACTGTGAATATTTGATTAATCAAGCAATTCTCACACTGTAATGCATAGATTCTGTAATTATGAATCCATAAAGATCCTTAACACAATATCTCTATTCACAGTGATGCTTATTATGCATATTTTCCTTTTAACTGTGCATATTTCTATCACCATGTTCACTAAAATCATGCCACATTGTAGATCCACCATGACCCTTCTATATAATGTTTAAGAGAATTTTTAAGAGCCTAGCTAATATAGGGATAATGCACAACCTCAGAAAATCTTTATGCTTGGCAACACAGTGTCACAGCTCTAGCTCCAGGTTAGATTCTGAGTTCAGGGAGGAGTTTCTGTGCATGTTCTCCATGTTTGTGTGAATGTGTGGGTGCATGATGCCCTGCTATGGACTGAGGGAAGTGCTGCAGTAGTAGTAGTATTTTCAAGTGAAGTTACTGATGCTGTATCAGAGCTGACACACAAGGCCCTGAACTTTCCTCAACAGCTGAGCATCCTGCTTGTTCAGAGTTTCAGTCCTCTACAATCAATAAATAACTAGATCTGACTAATTAAAAGAAATCCTAGAGGTTCATCTCTCTAAAACAATGCACAACAACTCACCTAATTAGTTCTACATCTAGGCAAAGACATACACTTTAGTCATTTTGCACCCATGGAAATAGTCTGTCTTTGATACTAGGCTAGCTTTTCAATAAAACGTCTCTGTTACGCATGTAACCCTGTTCCCTGAGAACGTGCGCGACTGGCATCTGAAGCTTGTGTAAAATCATGCATATTTATAGGCCTGCCGTGATCAGGTGACGTGGCAATTAAGCGTGCCGCGTGATATATATATGGCACCTGTGAACTGCGCCATCAGCCTCTATTATCTGAAGCGAAGACGCAATTCACAGGCCTGCCCTGGTATGAAAAAGCTATGCAATGTCTCATTCCCTTCTCAGGGAACAGGGTTACATGCGTAACCCACACGTTCCCTTTCAAGGGGAACTCCACGTTGTGTTTAGCATACCACTATGGGAACGAGAATACCCACTCCGTCATACCAAGGGTACAGCCTGTTCAAAAAGACCCAAGCACGAGGGTCACTGCAAGACACTCGGGTCCAGGCTGTAAAATCAAATGAATGCGTGTGGCGTAGACCACCCCACCACAGCACACATCCTGTAAGGATACCCCTTTGGACAAAGCCTTCGAGGAGGCGACCCCCCTAGTGGAATGAGCCCTTATGCATAAAAGTGTAGAGAAACCGCGCCTCATAAGCGATAGAGATTGCTTTCACTATCCAATTAGAGACGCGCTGCTTTGACAGAGCATCACCTCTATTGTCGCCGCCAAAGCAGTCCAGCAGCTGCTCCGACTTACGCCACTGGCGGGAGCGGTGGACGTAAGTACAGAGAGCCCTTACTGGACACAGCAGGTGCATTCTCTCTTGTTCCGGTGTGAAGAACGGGCAGAAAGCCTGCAACACTACAGGCTGGGCAGCAGATGTAGGCACCTTAGGAATATAATCCGGCCTAGGATACAGGTAGGCCTTAGCTAATCCAGGGATAAAGTCAAGGCAGGAAGGGGCAACAGAGAGAGCTTGTAGATCTTCTACTCGCTTGAGAGATATCAGGGCCTGCAGAAGAGCTACCTTTAGAGTCAGAAGCTTCTCAGAGGCTAACTCTAAGGGCTTAAATGGGGCCCCTGACAGACCTTCCAGGACCACAGAAAGGTCCCAGTAAGGTATGCGCGGCCTGCAGATGGGCCTCAGCCGCCTGACACCACACATAAACCTCGAAGTTAGAGGATGTTGCCCCACAGAGGCTCCATCAACAAGGGCGTAGCTGGATAAAAATAGCGGCCATGTAAAACCTGATTGTAGAAGGAGCCAACCCCATTGAGAAACATCCTTGAAAGAACTCCAGGACTGTACCTATTGCGCAGTTCACTGGGTCTAGCTGAAGTTCCTCACTCCACAAGACAAAAAGCCACAAGTAACCCACTTGAGTGCACACAATTTCCTTGTGGATGGTGTTCTAGCATTCAACATGGTCTCTACAACCTCAGTTGTGAGACCAGAATCTATGAGCTGGTGCCCCTCAGGGGCCAGACCCACAGTTTCCATAGTTCCGGCAGAGGGTGATAAATCAGCCCTCCGGCTTGAGACAGTAGATCCCTGCGGATGGGAATCTCCCAAGGAGTGACATCTAGCATGGATTTTATCTCTGAGAACCATATTTGAGCTGGCCAATAAGGTGCTGCTAGCAGCAGACGTAGAGTGTCTTGGCGAACTCTCGCTAGAACTTGTGCGAGCAGAGTGATCGGGGAAAAGCATATAGTTGCGACCTCGGCTACATGTGCACCTTAGCGTCCAGCCGTAATGGTGCGGGAGAAGTGAGGGTGAACCACAGTGGGCAGTGTGTTGTCTCCTCGGAGGAGAACACATCCACTTCCGCTTGGCCGAACCTCCGCCATATGGACTCCACCACTTCTGGGTGGAGCCTCCAACCCCCAGGCCACAGCCCCTGCCTCAGCAGGATGTCTGCCCCCACATTCGGGCTTCCCGGATTGTACATTGCACTCACTGACAAGAACCTTCCCTCTGCCCAGAGAAGAATTAGTTGTGCCTGCCTGAACAGGGGGTGTGAACATAGCCCTCCCTGGTGGTTGATATATCAGACTCCCAATTCCCTCCCCAGTGTCGAGCTCACTCCACAGGTCTGCTTGGTAGGCCTGCAACACTGCTATTGTATGCAGTGACCCAGAAGCAAGACCTGCTGCCACATAGGCTTTGCGCACCAATGCCGAGGTGGCCTTACATGGCTTGGAAGACAAAGTCGGCCCTCTTAAATTACCTGCCGTCAATGGAGAGGGATGGCTCACAAGCACCTCCACCTTCAGCAAGGCTAAATAGCCATACCGATCACTCCCCACGATGGCCGAATAATCAGACGCCATGGGTTTGTAAACACGGCTAGTGTACGGTTTCCCCCAGAAGCGTGATATTTCATCATGTACTTCTGGAAAAAAGGGGAGTTTTCTGCGTTGTGAGGGAGATTTATTTTCACTGGGGAGGAAGTGCTCATCCAGCCTGCTACAAACCACTTCCTCTTCCCCGGCCCAGTCTAGATTTAGTTTTTCAACTGCCCTAGTAATCACTTCAAGCAGCTCTTTATATACTTGAGTGCTGCTCTCTGTTTTTGGTGCAGTGGTACCCCCTACTGGCTCCTCAGAGTCAGAGAGGGTGTTTTGGCTTTCCATAGAAGAAGGAGGAGTCGCGACGCGAGCTCCAAAGTCCAGTGGAGAGCAAGAGATAGAGCAGTGCTCCTCTATGGCTTCTCTTCCAGATCCATACACAATCTCCAGGACCTGAGCCGGCTGGCTGCCTCGGTAGCGGCTGCTACGGCGAGGCTCTGAAACCCATCTGACTTCGGACGAGAAGAGAGCGAGCCGCGAACGGAGTTGCCTATTTGTAAGACGTTCACAATGCACACAGTCAGACCCCTCGAGGGCTGCTGTGGCATGTTCCATCCCTAAACACTTCCCACAGAAAGTGTGGCCACCCCCGATGAAACAGGAGCAAGGCATAACACACTTCCTGAATTCTCTCACTGATTCTTTTTTCTTCTCTTTTATTAAAGGGACATTAAAGTAAAGGTATGTTTCTTTCTTTTTTTTTGAAAAGATAGAGAGGAAATGAAATGTCTTTTTTGTGAGCATTACACAAACGACTGACATGCAGTCTTGTTGACAATAATAAGGCTGACGGTGTGGTTCACAGGTGCCATATATATATATCACGTGGCGTGCTTAATTACAATGTCACCTGATCACGGCAGGCCTATAAATAGGCATGATGTTACACAAGCTTCAGAAAACGGTCACGCACGAGGCGCTTCCCACAGCGTTCAGCTAATGCAATGGGGAGTTCCCTTTAAAAGGGAATTGTATTTTGTATTTACTCAAGTTGCCTTTGTTTTTATCTTAGATTTTGTTTTAATTTCTGAAACAATTTAGTGTGAGATATACACAGAAACAGAAGAAATCAGAATACTTTTTCACAGCACTATATATCACAGTCTAGCTAATATGGGGATAATGATCAACTTCAAAAATGCTGATATTTATGTGGGTTCTGTTCTTTCCTCATCAAAACAATATCCTGCTGGTTAAAACTTCAGTCCTATACACATCACCATTAAGTTCATTACAAAGTCAATCAAGTGAACAATGAGAGCTGACTTGATAAAGAAAAGAAATCCTGGGGCTCATCTTGTAAAAGCAATGTGCAACAACCCACACAATTATTCAGATGACTAGCAAAGACATAATTTGGTGGAGTTTAGGGATTAATTGTCTTCTCAGGTAATCATACCAATCTCATATATTTAAACAACCACAATGGTTAAACAAGAATACAGAAAAGGAGATTGAGAACTTCATTTTTTGTTTCACCTCCTTTTGCAAAGCTCTGGAATCACATACAACATAAATAATCTTTTGGAAATAGTTTCTCTTTTTGCTACAGGTAATTTATAACAAAAAAACCTATCTAGCCTATGTACAAAGTGCATCTCATCACTACCATTTAGTGTTTTTTTCTCAATCCTTGTTAAAACATCATGTCATCACCTGCTTCCAGTTCTCCTGCTGCAACTTCTGGTTTCGCTCACTGTTTCAAAACATATACACAAGGTTACACATAAACTGCTGTAATTCCTTCCACATTCACCTGATTTGGATGTAAATATCCTCAAATTAAAGCTGGAAGTCTACATTTGACAACATATTCATTACTTAAATTCACCTCCAGTATACTGTGAAATATAAAATAGAAATATTTATTGCAAATGAGAGGATTCATTTCTCACTGTTGTTTGTAGGTTTTCTGGTTTCTGGGTTGTTCATCATCATAAACCTCAGGCTCTTCTTCATCTGTACAACTCCTGAGAGAATCAAGCACTTACATGAGCACACAAACAAACAAACACACACACACACGGGAAGGTAAAGAGATAGACAAACACACCTGAATTGCGGGTCAGCGTTCATGCGGCAGAACCACTTCTCAGGGAGCTTTTTAGGATCGATGCCATCTGGAAGTTTTCGCCACTTCAGACAATTATCACACTGAATACAGTTTTGATCTGGTTGCTTCCTGTGAGTCCACACAATCATGTGTTAATGTTCATGTAAATATGCTCCCATGTTAATGAATGTGGCCTTTTACACTGGATGTGTCAGCGCACAGTGTTGCCTCTGTTGTAACGGTCGCAACCCGGAAACCTGTAATATCTGATCTGTGCCCATAGCAGTTTAAGACTTTAACAAAGTTATATTGAATATTATTAGAAATGTATTTTATATCTGACTACTGCTCCCGCCTGTCTGACAGTATATTCAAAATTTGTCCAAATTACTATGAATATTTTCCAACAACTTTGTGACTCAAATTATGAGCTCAACCAAAAAGAAAATACCTGAGGTTCATAATTTTGGCCAGCAAACTAATACCTGGCCATGTGAGTGAGTGAGAGAGAGAGAGAGAGAGAGACACTTTTAAACTTACACAGTATCCTCAGTGCAGTTAGGTTTAAGCTCAGGTGCATATACCTGTTGCTTCCAATATTCCTCGAGCTTCTTACCTACATTCTTTAAGATTTTCCTGCACAGACACAAAATAGCATACTTCAATATATCAATGTTTAAAAAAATCTGTCAATCTAAAATATCAGTGGTCTTAAGATAATTAAGATAACTCATACTGTATAATTACTACATTCAACCATTTGTATATAGATAATTAATTCCTGCATTCCTGAAAGTCATAGGTCATCTGAACATGTTACTCAAACACACCTGTAATCTTCAGTATCATCAAAGTCCTGCTTGCTGTGAGTTGGTGTGAGGTGGTTACACTCTATCACCCCGATAACTCCCACTGCTCTTCCCTCGGCCTGGTAACAGAACATAAATGCTCTAAATATCATGAATAAAAGATCATTTTGATTTGTTTTCTTCATAAAATACCCCTGAACTGAATCTGATTATGTATTTTCTTGCATGATGAAAGGCCCTGATATACAGTAAGTAGTCTTGCATAATGGTCTACATGTGCTCAAGCACAATTAGCTATAATCTGTAATTACCCATAAATGGTTTTCATCTTGTGCAAGTATGTGCAGTGGCCCAACCTCTGATTAGTCAGCTGAGCAAAATTTTTCTATATATCTGCATAAATATGACCTAAAATATCAGCAGATTTGTATTTGTATCATGGCACAAAGGAGATTTCTGAGGCCCTCAGAGAAAGAGTTGTTGATTCTCATCAGGCTGGACAAGTTTACAAAACCATTTCTAAAAAGTTTGGACTCCACCAATCCACTGTTAGACAGACTGTGTACAAATGGGGGAAATTCAAGACCATTGTTATCCTCCATTGTTAGGAGTGGAGACCAACAAAGATCAGTAATAGACCAGTAAAGTCATGTAATAGACTATGAGATCACAATGGAACCCATGGTGACTTCTAAGTAACTAAAGGCCTCTCTCACATTGGCTAATGTTAATGTTCATGAGTCCACCATCAGGAAAACACTGAACAACAGTGATGTGCATGGCAGGGTAGCAAGGAGAAAGCCACTGCCCTTGAAAAAGAACATTGCTGCCCCTCTTCAGTTTACTAAAGATCATGTGCACAAGACAGAAGGCTATTGGAAAAATGTTTTGTGGATAGATGAGACCAAAATAGAACATTTTGGTTAAAATGAGATGCGCTATGTTTGGAGCAAGGAAAACACTGCATTAGAGCATAAGAACCTTATCCCATCTGTGAAACATGGTGGTGGTAGTATCATGTTTTGGGCCTGTTTTGCTTCTTCTGGGCCTGAACGACTTGCCATCATTGATGGAACAACGAATTCTGAATTATACCAGCAAAATATACATGAAAACTCTTGGGAGAAAGTGGGTCATGCAGCAAGTCAAGTCAATTCCCTAAGCACACAAGTCATTCTACAAAAGAATGGTTAAAGAAGAATAAAGTTAATGTTTTGGAATGGCCAAGTCAAAGTCCTGACCTTAGTCCAAAAGAAATGTTGTGAACCTGAAGCAAGCAGTTCATGTCAGGAAACCCACCAACATCCCAGAGTTGAAGCTGTGAACCAGTCTCATGGCTGCATGGAAGGAGCAATGTCCAACAACTTTAGCTTGCAAACTTAGAGGACTTTCATAAAACAATTCAGTCCTGTCAGATCAAGAATAGGGCAGATGCCACCACACACAAAAGTTGAGTTCTAAACAGGGATCTAAACCCCTTATTCTAAAAGGGTCTACTTTTTTGATTCCACAAGATTTTGGACACACTACAAAGTTAGTATTTAGTAATACCCCCCTTGGCAGATATTGTTTACACAGCACCATTTAAGATCTTCCCACAGATCTATGATAACCATCCATCAATGATGGTTAATTCAGTGGACTGTGAAGGCCATTCCCAAAGCTTCAGCTTGCATTTCTTAAAGTAGTTCATGGTGGATTTTGGAGTTTGGATCAGTTATGTGTTTTGGAAGTCAATCTCTTTTCAGCTTCAGATTTCAGTCTGGGTCACATTTGTTTCCAAAATTTTCTTATATTTGCTGGAATTAATTCTTTCACCCACCTTTTCACTCTTTTCTGTGCAACTGGCTGCCACACAACTCCAAAACATATACACAGATCCACAGTTGGAAAGGTGTTCTTTTCATTAAATGTTAATCCTTTTTCTCCAAACATACCTTTTACTGATTGTGGTCAAAGAACTACATTTTTACTTCATCAGACTACAGCACTTGTTTCTAGAATGCCTCTGGCTTATCTACAGTATCTCACAAAAGTGACTACACCCCTCACATTTTTGTAAATATTTGATTATATCTTTTCATGTGACAACACTGAAGAAATGACACTTTGCTACAATGTAAAGTAGTGAGTGTACAGCTTGTGTAACAGTGTAAATTTGCTGTCCCCTCAAAATAACTCAACACATAGCCATTAATGTCTAAACCACTGGCAACAAATGTGAGTACACCCCTACGTGAAAATGTCCAAATAGGGCCCAATTAGCTATTTTCCCTCCCCGGTGTCATGTGACTTGTTAGTGTTACAAGGTCTCAGGTGTGAATGGAGAGCAGGTGTGTTAAATTTGGTGTTATCGCTCTCACACTCCCTCATACTGGTCACTGGAAGTTCAACATGGCACCTCATGGCAAAGAACTCTCTGAGGATCTGAAAAAAAGAATTGTTGCTCTACATAAAAGATGGCCTAGGCTATAAGAGGATTGCCAAGACCCTGACACTGAGCTGCAGCACGGTGGCCAAGACCATACAGCGGTTTAACAGGACAGGTTCCACTCAGAACAGGCCTTGCCATGGTTGACCAAAGAAGTTGAGTGCACATGCTCAGCGTCATATCCAGAGGTTGTCTTTGGGAAATAGACATATGAGTCCTGCAACATTGCTGCAGAGTTTGAAGGGGTGGGGGGTCAGCCGGTCAGTGCTCAGACCATATGCCGCACAGTGCATCAAATTGGTCTGCGTGGCTGTCGTCCCAGAAGGAAGCCTCTTCTAAAGATGATGCACAAGAAAGCCCGCAAACAGTTTGCTGAAGACAAGCAGACTAAGGACATGGATTACTGGAACCATGTCCTGTGGTCTGATGAGACCAAGATAAACTTATTTGGTTCAGATGGTGTCAAGCATGTGTGGCGGCAACCAGGTGAGGAGTACAAAGACAAGTGTGTCTTGCCTACAGTCAAGCATGGTGGTGGGACTGTCATGGTCTGGGGCTGCATGAGTGCTGCCGACACTAGGGAGTTACAGTTCATTGAGGGAACCATGAATGCCACCATATACTGTGACATATTGAAGCAGAGCATGACCCCCTCGCTTCGGAGACTGGGCCGCAGGGCAGTATTCCAGCATGATAACGACCACTGCCTTGCTAAAGAAGCTGAGGGTGAAGGTGATGGACTGGCCAAGCATGTCTCCAGACCTAAACCCTATTGAGCATCTGTGGGGCATCCTCAAACGGAAGGTGGAGGATCACAAGGTCTCTAACATACACCAGCTCTGTGATTTCGTCATGGAGGAGTGGAAGAAAACTCCTGTGGCAACCTGTGAAGCTCTTCATGCCCAAGAAGGTTAAGGCAGTTTTGGAAAATAATGGTGGCCACACAAAATATTGACACTTTGGGCCCAATTTGGACATTTTCACTTAGGGGTGTACTCACTTTTGTTGCCAGCGGTTCAGACATTAATGGCTGTGTGTTGAGTTATTTTGAGGGGACAGCAAATTTACACTGTTACACAAGCTGTACACTCACTACTTTACATTGTTGCAAAGTGTCATTTCTTCAGTGTTGTCTCATGAAAAGATATAATCAAATATTTACAAAAATGTGAGGGGTGTGCTCACTTTTGTGAGATACTGTATATAGATGTGGTTTTGCATACATCAGACATTGTTCCCTTTCAAAGGGAACTCCATATTACGTTTAGCATAACACTATGGGGAGTACCCTCGCGCGTGGCCGGCATCTGAAGCTTGTGTAAAATCATGCCTATTTATAGGCCTGCCATGATCAAGTGATGTGACAATTAAGGGCGTCGCATGATATATATATATATATATATATATATATATATATATATATATATATATATATATATATATATATATATATGGCACCTTTCAACTGCGCCGTCAGCCTTATTACCTTCAGCGAGACTGCCAGTCAGTTGTTTGTGTAAAGAAAAAAAGATGCTTCATTTCCTCTCTATCTTTTCTCAAAATCTCCGGACTTTTCTATCCCTTTAAAAAAAGAGAAGAAAAAAAAGGAATGAGCAAGAGAGAAAAATATGAGAGAGAGAATTCAGGAAGTGTGTTACACCTTGCTCCCGTTTCATCACAGGGAGTAGTGCACACTTTCTGTGTGAAGTGTCTAGGGTTGGAGCATGTGATGGCAGCCCTCGGGAGGTCTGACTGCGGATTGTAACACCTACATTAGGCAGCTCTGCTCGCTATTCACTCTCTTCTCAGAAGCTGAAGCTAGTTGGGTTTCAGAGCCTTGCGGATCTGCGCCGGCCGGTGCCTAGGCAGCTAGCCGTCTCAGGTCCGGAGGATTTCTTATGGATCCGGAAGAGGAGCCAGAGACGAGCGCTGCTCCTCATCTCTTTCTCTGTCTTCCGGGTCCAGCTCTCCGCTGGATTTTGGAGCTCACATCGTGACTCCTCCTTCCACTATGGAAAGCCAAAAAAACACAAAAATAATAGCAATAATTCCTCTCCTGAAGAGCCAGAAGAATGTGCTAAAAACTGAGAGCAGCATATAATGAGCTGCTTGAAGTGATTAATAAGCCTGGATGAGCTTGTTTCTCCCCAGTGAAAGTAAATCCCTCACACTGCAGAAAACTCCCCTTTCTTCCAGAAGTGCATGACAAAGTATCAGGCTTCTGGGGGAAAACAATGCATAAGACATATTTATAACCCCACGATGTCGGATTATTCGGCCATTGTGGGGAATGAACGGCATGGCTATTTAGCTACGCTGAAGTTGGAGGAGGCGCTTGTGAGCTACCTCTCTCCATCGACGGCAGGTAATTTAGAGGGGCCGGCTTTGCCATCCAAGTCACTGTGTAAGGCCACCGTGGAATTGGTGGGCAAGCGCTATGCAGTAGTAGTCTTGCTTGTGGGTCACTGCAGACAATGACAGTGTTGCAGGCCTACCAAGCAGACCTGCTGAGTGAGCTCGACATATGGTGGCATTCATCCAGTTCCTTCCCTGTTATGTCGTGTTCACCAGCGCTAGTGCGAGGGAGACACAGAAGGCGAGTATGGCAGCCCGTCACCCCCCGCACACAAGGGAACCAGGCATCCACAATCGTGGCCTGCTACTAGGCCTGATCTGAGAATGGTCATAAAGGCCAAGCAGACAAAGAGGAGTGGTCTTGAAGGGCTGTGGAGGGACGTATCAGGGGACATGAGGTTGTTAGGGCAGTTAGCCCTCTGTGCTACTGTAGGGCCTCCCCTAGAAAAGGCTGACCCAGGTTTTCAGTGTTCTCTGGTCAGCAAGCTGTCACAGGGCAACGAAAATCTGATGCTTCCCTCCAATAGAATGTGGAATAGTTAACGTCACTAAAAGACCATCTGGCAGTGTGGAAACTACTGCCAAATGTGTCTCCATGGGTTCTGTCTACAGTAGGGAAGGGTTACTGGGTACAGTTTAGAGCTCAACCCCCCTGGTTCAGAAGTGTGCTCACCACAGTAGTCAGCACAGACCAGAGCCCGAAGTTAGCACAGGAAGTAAGATCCCTCTTGGACAAAAGGGCCATAGAACATGTACCCTATTCCCAGAGGGAGAGAGGTTTTTACAGCCGTTATTTCCTGGTCCACAAAAAATAGGGGAGTATGCGGCCAATTTTAGATCTGCATCAACTGAATCAACTGACGTTAGATCTAAAAGGTGCAAATTTCCACATAGAAATATCGCTAGCTTTATCCCCTCGCACTTTCACAAAGTGCATGGATGTCATTCTGGCTCCATTGTGACTCCACGGTATCCGTGTACTAAACCACCTGGAACACTGGTTAATTCTAGCATGATCCAGAGAACTGGTGGTTCAATATCGAGATGTTGTTTCTTGCCCACATGAAGAGCTTGGGGCTCAGGTTGAACCTCAGAAAAATATGCTTTCCCCAGTGCAGTGGACAACTTTTCTAGGGGTTATAAGGATTCTACTACGATGAGGCTGTTTCTATCCCCAACATGTGTAGGGTCAATCCTATCAACATTGAACAAGATAAAGCTGGATCTTGGCATTCCCTCCAGTCTCTATAGGAGACTATTGGAGCTTATGGCAGCAGCAGCCAACGTCAAACCATTGGGCCTATTGCACAGGATACCATTTCAGTGGTGGCTGAGAAGTTGGGGGTTTTGTCCAAGTATGAAACCTCTGAGAGTAATCAGTATCACGCGGCGATGCCTATGTGCTCTGAGAATTTGAGTGTCCCCAGTTTCTAGCCTTGGGTCACACTCTAGGGGTGTCTCCTTAGTGCAAGACGGTAATGATAGACACTTCCCTCACGGGCTGAAGCATGGTCTTAGACAGCTGTCCAGCTCACGGCCCTCATCTGGCGTGGCATATAAATTGCCTAGAAATGTGGGCCATACAGTGAGGGAAAAAAGTATTTGATCCCCTGCTGATTTTGTACGTTTGCCCAGTGACAAAGAAATTATCATTCTATAATTTTAATGGTAGATTTATTTGAACAGTGAGAGACAGAATAACAACAAAAAAATCCAGAAAAACGCATGTCAAAAATGTTATAAATTGATTTGCATTTTAATGAGGGAAATATGTATTTGACCTCTCTGCAAAACATGACTTAGTACTTGGTGGCAAAACCCTTGTTGGCAATCACAGAGGTCAGACGTTTCTTGTAGTTGGCCACCAGGTTTGCACACATCTCAGGAGGGATTTTGTCCCACTCCTCTTTGCAGATCTTCTCCAAGTCATTAAGGTTTCGAGGCTGACGTTTGGCAACTCGAACCTTCAGCTCCCTCCACAGATTTTCTATGGGATTAAGGTCTGGAGACTGGCTAGGCCACTCCAGGACCTTAATGTGCTTCTTCTTGAGCCACTCCTTTGTTGCCTTGGCCGTGTGTTTTGGGTCACTGTCATGCTGGAATACCCATCCACGACCCATTTTCAATGCCCTGGCTGAGGGAAGGAGGTTCTCACCCAAGATTTGACGGTACATGGCCCCGTCCATCGTCCCTTTGATGCGGTGAAGTTGTCCTGTCCCCTTAGCAGAAAAACACCCCCAAAGCATAATGTTTCCACCTCCATGTTTGACGGTGGGGATGGTGTTCTTGGGGTCATAGGCAGCATTCCTCCTCCTCCAAACACGGCGAGTTGAGTTGATGCCAAAGAGCTCCATTTTGGTCTCATCTGACCACAACACTTTCACGCAGTTGTCCTCTGAATCATTCAGATGTTCACTGGCAAACTTCAGACGGGCATGTATATGTGCTTTCTTGAGCAGGGGGACCTTGCGGGCACTGCAGGATTTCAGTCCTTCACGGCGTAGTGTGTTACCAATTGTTTCTTGGTGACTATGGTCCCAGCTGCCTTGAGATCACTGACAAGATCCTCCTGTGTAGTTCTGGGATGATTCCTCACTGTTGTCATGATCATTGCAATTCCACGAGGTGAGATCTTGCATGGAGCCCCAGGCCGAGGGAGATTGACAGTTCTTTTGTGTTACTTCCATTTGCGAATAATCGCACCAACTGTTGTCACCTTCTCACCAAGCTGCTTGGCAATGGTCTTGTAGCCCATTCCAGACTTGTGTAGGTCTACAGTCTTGTCCCTGACATCCTTGGAGAGCGCTTTGGTCTTGGCCATGGTGGAGAGTTTGGAATCTGATTGATTGATTGCTTCTGTGGACAGGTGTCTTTTATACAGGTAACAAGCTGAGATTAGGAGCACTCCCTTTAAGAGTGTGCTCCTAATCTCAGCTCGTTACCTGTATAAAAGACACCTGGGAGCCAGAAATCTTTCTGATTGAGAGGGGGTCAAATACTTATTTCCCTCATTAAAATGCAAATTTATAACATTTTTGACATGCGTTTTTCTGGATTTTCTTGTTGTTATTCTGTCTCTCACTGTTCAAATAAACCTACCATTAAAATTATAGACTGATCATTTCTTTGTCAGTGGACAAACGTACAAAATCAGCAGGGGATCAAATACTTATTTCCCTCACTGTATTTCAAGCACTGAAATTCCTTCTTCCTCATTTGAGAGGTCACCATTTGTTTACAGACAACACAGCGGTGGTCTCATATATTTACCACCAAGGAGGATTATGTCTGCACCCCCTGTTCAGGCAGGGGTGTCTCTGGGCAGAGGGAAAGTTTTGTCAGTGAGTGCAATGTACATTCTGGGCAACTGGAATGTGGGGGCAGACATCCTGTTGAGGGAGGGGCTGAGGCCCAGGGATTGGTGCCTCCATCCACAAGTGGTGGAGTCCATATGGTGGAGGTTTGGCCAAGTGGGACTGCATATGTTCGCCTCCGACGAGGCAACACACCGCTTGCTGTGGTTCCCCTCACTCCTCCAGCACAATTAGGGCTGGACATCATGGTACACATGTGGCTGAGGTCATATTTGTACGCTTTTCCCCCGATCTCTCTGCTAATACAAGTTCTAACGAGAGTTCGCCAAGACACTCTACGTCTGCTGCTAGTAGCACCTTAATGGCCAGCTCGAATATGGTTCTCAGAGATAATATCCCTGCTAGATGGCACTCCTTGGGAGATTCCCACCCACAGGGATCCAGTGTAGACCCAGTGAACTGTGCAATAACTACAGTCCGGGAGTTCTTACAAGGACATTTATCAGCGGGGTGAGCTCGTTCTACAATCAGGGTTTACATGGTCGCCATTTCGGCCAGCCTCGTCCCTTGGAGAACTGCCTTTTCTTAGCATTTTCATTTTCATTTTTTCCTGTCATTCCACTTTATTACACATAACTTTATTTATGGACTTTAATGTTGTGAATTCTTTATATTCATGGATTTCTTGAGTTAATACTGATGTCTGGTGAAAATTTTATGTGAATAACTTCATTGGAAATATATTTACTGAAAAAAAAAAAGTTGACAGATTCAATACTTATTTCCCCCACTGAATGTGTGTTTACCTGTGTATTCTTGATTTGTTCTCTCTCTATTCTGTTCCTGCATACAAATTATTGAAGACATATAAAACACATTAAGCATTAAACAAAATGTATGATCCTCACCTTGCGCTGACAGGCGACACGCTCATAGGCTTTGATGAGACGGTTTTTGTGGTACATCATCAATCCGTAGTGCTCTCTGCTCTTGGTGTTGTAGCCAAATGTAATTGTTATTGCCTTATTCTGAGACAAAGACTTAAGGATCATGGCATTTAAAATATTTGAATAATTTAATAAGAAGCTCTTATTTGAGCATCATTTGGTATATTTTTACATTCTGGTGCAGTAATATTTGGCATAAGGATACAACAGAAGCAGGCGTGTACGTGTCCGTCAAGACGTTTGCTAAAGTTTTAGTGACCAACACAGTTTCCACCTTCTTCCCTTGAATGATAATTTGCATTCTTGGCTTCAGGTACAGGATACTGCAGTATGCCTGAATCAAGAAAAAAAAAATGAACAAACAGACTTGACTACATTGATTAGTGTTTAAACTTAATCTTTACTCCTGACTTAAACTGCACCTGCATATTTGAGGAGGAGCTCCTGCAAAATCTCAATTCAATTCAGTTCAGACTTTAACACATTCTCACTCACCTGCATATCATGCATTTTTTTTATTTGAGTAAAGGGCTTAAATCTAGACACTTTAACCCTTAGCCCAGACAAGTGAAGAATATGACAGATTGTTGTCACCTGCAACGAGTGACCAGTATTTGACAGATGTTCCTTCAGCTTCTTTAATGATAGTATAGGACTCTTGGCAGCTTCTCTGATTACTTATCATAAATTTTGGAGCACCATCCTGTTCTTGGTAATGTCACTGTAGTGCCCCATTTTCTCCACTTGGTCATAATAGCCTTCACATTGTTTCACCAAATTAATGGTTTGACACGATACATCTTGGTTTTTTTTACTTCATAAAATTTTACTTCATGCAATTTTAACAGGGGTGTGTACACTTTTTATACCCACTGTATACTTGGCCTCTCCATAACTCCTTATGACATTTTGCCATTTTTGTGTGATTCGAGTATTGTTTCTGATTTCTCCTTTCACTTTGACATTTATTGACCTGAATTGAATTGTTTATCTGATGTTCAATCTTTCTGTTTGACCACAGTTTGCCTTATGATTTGAATTGCTAATAACAACTTGCACTTAGATCCATGTGTTCAACCAGGACACAATTATTTCATGCCTAATTAATCTATTTATCTATTTCAATGCCAGCAAGTCTGAAATCCTGCTTTCTGAAATGACCCCTCTTACCTTAGTGAACTCAGCCAGTGATCTCCAATAACTCAATATTCATGTAAAATTTGCTGGTAAAATTCTCACCCGCAGTGAATATTCACTCTCAGGCACTGACACGCCACCTGCTGCCTGCCGCTTGTTTATCTCCCCGGTTCTCCCGTACACATCAACAGGGATCCGGATGTCGTAACGGTTCTTCGTGAAATCAAATTCTAATTCTCCTGAAGGTGTTCTGTAGCAGAATAATTGGTGATTTATAGAATTTCTGATAACCCACAATATTGCCCGTGGTCCTCAGCAAAATAAGGTAGGCTACACTGTCTAAACATTTTTGCAGCACATTTCAAGTGGCATGACACGTTTATATCATACTATAATAATGATATGAAAACTATAATGTTATTGCATAATGTTAGCTGTATAACTATATTAGACTTCCTTACTACATTAAAATGTTGTATTCCATCACATCCTTAGGAAGAAGTGAAGAAATCAAACTCTCTGCATGTTCACCTGCGTAGGTTCCAGATGATGATGCGGGTTCCACTTGAGTTGGTGCACAACCCGTCAATGACACTGAACTCAGACAGCAGTTCTTCCTTGGTGTTAAACAGAGAATGTGTCAGGATATCATGAAGACACTCTTCTGCATGCTCCGGTGAAGCACTGAGTGAGCAGTGAGGTTAAGGACCAAACTACACAGAGGATCCTTTAAATTCTCAGGAGGCATTTATTTACCTTTATACCTTTATATTCCTATTGCACTTGCAGGCCCAGTATTTCCTGCACATTCCTTACCCTCATAACTACATCTATTTCATATTAGTTTTACTATATACACTGAACAAGTCATCGTAGTTACTGCATAATATGGTATAATATAAAATGAAGAACAATGTAACAGTGTAAAGTGGTTAGGTGGTTGACTATACATTGTTTTATTTATTTTTTAATCATCTTATCTCTTGCAGATATAAATGCATTATAAATTTTATATCCAATGCTTCTATCCACCATTCCTATTAAATATAGCCATCTATCTCTCTGTTTCTAGGTAAAGGATATCAGTCTGTCCGGTGTTGGTAAACGTGACAGTAGGCACTATGACAGTTTGTACTTTTATCTTCTCGAGGTAAGTCTGGGACAGAAAACCCACACACATGGTGTCGGCTTTCTTTGAGAACACGATGGCATCCTTCCCCAAGCGCATGGAGCCCGACTTAAAACCGTTACCATAACGACCCACTGGAACATGGTCATTTACTGTCTGCTTATCACTGAAGCCAAAACTGAGAGAGAGAGAGAGAGAGAGAGAGAGAGAGAGGGCTTTGTCAGTAAAAAGAGAAACTATACACTGTTTGCACATCAACAAATTTGTAGTTAAAGTGAATTGCTGGATGATCTAATTCCCCTCTGAAGGCTAACACATGCTTCATGAACACACTCCTACCTGAGCATTTTGTGCATCTTGTCATAGTCCATGCCTTTTCCATTATCCATGAAGATGAGGCAGTCCTGGCCTTTGATCACTGATTTATCAATCCAGAGTTGTTTTGCACTGACATCTGGGTCATAAGCATTGTCTGTCAATAAAACAAAACAGGACAAATCTGATACTATCCAATGTTACTAAGGCACAGTGTGCCTTTCTGTTTGCATGTTTTTAGCTCTAAAAAGCATAAACCTAAGTTAACCTTGAAAAACAAAAGAATTAATATTCATTTCATCTTCAGTAACCTCTTTATTCTGTTCAGGGTAGTGGTAGATCCACAGCCTATCCTGGGAACACTGGTAACGAGGCCGGGATACACGCCGGAACAAATGCCAGTCTATTGCATGGCCCCATTTTCAGTGTTTCATTGTTGGGGGTAAGTAACTGATGTTTACCCACAATACCAGTTAACATTACACACACACACACACACACACACACACACACACACGTATGTATGCACACGCACAAGCATATGCACAAATTAGTTCTTCTTGCATTCATTTGCAAAAGTATTTTTATTTCCTTGTTGTCTGCATATTGTACATCCTCCCTAAGGGTTAATCTCTAGAACTGTCCTTGTCAAGCAGCTAGAACATTGCCAGTAGCTCAGAATGTGGAAGATTTCAACTCTTTATGAAAAAGGGTCTAGTAATCAGTTGGATGAAGGAAAGAAGAATAAAGAAGCAGTTTTGACTCACCGATCAGTTCTGCTATAGCACTGAATGGCCAGGTGTGGCTAGTGGAGTTTGCATGCAGGTACTGTGGACTGACCTTTAGGAGGAAACAAATATGATAATTAAGTACCATGACACATAAGGCTGCTATAAATGATGAATAAATGTTCCAATATTTGTTTAGTGCTCTAGATTTACAGATTTATAAAGGGCAATTAGTAGCATTTTTCATTTCTTTCACAAATTCTCACAATGTTTTGAGAAAAAGATATAAGTTAACCTGCTTAAAAAAATGATAGTGAAAGCATGTGGATTTTCTTCTTCTTCTTTTTTTTCTTTGTTTTACAGGATAACTGATCAAAGGTGGAAGATGAATGAATGATGAAGATTGAAATACTGTAGATCCTACATTAAACCTTTAACTATTGACCTTTCCTTTGGTTAATTATGCACTATAGCCTTTGATTTAATTTTTTTTTTCTCTTTCTCAGATAATATACAGTTTCTCATATGAAGTCTAGTACAACTCCACATAATCAACAATCAATTTATATAATTTTTAAATAATGAAAAATAATGAAATAATGAAGTTTTCCAGTCTGTTTTTTTTTACAGTACAGAATCTTAAAATGTGACCTATGACCTGTTACTCGTTGCACCATTCTGGTTTTACTCTATTCAAGTGCCACTTTTGACAATGTAGGTCATACTCTACTCAGCGAGTGCCTGGAGCAGTGTACTCAATTTAATTTTTCTCTCTCAACATAGGCAACCACTTTTCCTCAACCACCATTTTTTTCTTTTACAAATTCTCACAGAAAAATAGATAAGCTAACCTGCTTAAAAATGACAAAATGATAGGAAAAGTTGCAAAAATGTTGATCTTTTTTTTCTTTGTTTTACAGGAGAACTATTCAAAGGTGGAAGAAAGGCAACTGCCATTTAAGATCTCAAAAACTTGGCTCTTCAAGTTCTAGGATCCTGAATATTTATTGAACATTATTTTGAAAACATTGTCTCAGAGCAATTTTTTTTTTTTGTGGAATTAATGCTGCATTCGTTCCACCTCTCTGTCAAACCTGTGAAGACCATTAAATCAGAATAAAACAGTTATTAAAGATGAATGAATGATGAAGATTGAAGATTGAAATACTGAAGATCCTACATTAAACCTTTAACCATTAATATTTATATTTATATATATATATATCTTTCTCAGATAATATACAGTTTCTCATATGAAGTCCAATACAACACCACATAATGATGGTCCATCCTTCTGGTTGAAAAAAACTCGATTTATTGATGTTTTAGCAAATAATTCAAGCTTAATCACTGGCACATTGCCAGCACATTTTAAGCATGCAGTGGTCCAATCTCTTTTTTCCCCCTCTTTTTTTAAAGCATAATCTGGATTCTAGAGTATTGAGTAACACCTGAGCCATCTCAAAACGTCTTTTATTTTTATTTACATTTTGAAAAAGGCTGTTCTTTCTCAATTCATATAATGTTTAAATAATGAAAAATAATGAATTAATGAAGTTTTCCAGTCTGTTTTTTTACAGTACAGAATCTTAAAATGTGACCAATGACCTGTTACTCATTGCACCATTCTGGCTTTACTCTATTCAAGTGCCACTTTTGACAATGTAGGTCATACTCTACTCGGTTTAATTTTTCTCTTTCAACATAGGCAAACACTTTTCCTCAACCACCATGGTCACTTCTGGGGTTCCCACATGTTTTTTTTTGCACATGCTCTCACAGGGACAAACTATACATAAACCTGATATCATTATACTGTACATAAACATACAGCTGTATCTTTCTCTGACATCGCTGGTGGCCTCTACTTTTTGAAGATGCTCAGTAAGTAGTCAGTGTTAAAAATTGGATGGCAAGTAATTTTCTTCTAAATGAAAACACAACCGGTCATATTGTTCAGTCTGCCCAAATGTACTTTTTAGGAAACTTGGGTTCTCATATACTTTGTCCCATATCATGCAAAATACCTTGGGGTAATATTTTGCATTTATTTTTCTCCATTTTCTTCACAATTTGGTCACTTGCCAAATCCCACCCATCACCCAGCTTCCCTCCATCACACGACCACTGCCAACCAAGGGAGGGAGAAGGCTAACATCTGCTTCCTCTGAAACAATTGAAGTTATCCAGCCATATCTTTAAACTGCCTCTCATGCTGCATCACAGGACAACGTAACACACTTGGAGGACAGTGTGTCTATCCTCTTCTGCAAACATGAGCTCACAGATGCCCATGATTAGCTAGTATCACTGTGATTGACAGGGGAGAGAGAGGCTTCCAGCCACAGACGACTGTAGCATCCTCAGGATTCAAACTCATGAATTCTGACAAACAGGGCAAACACTTTTCTTTTGTTCCACTTGGGAGTCAACCTTAGGGTTTAACTAAGAGCTAAAATTTGACAAGCAAATCAGTTTGTTAAAAGCAGCTTCAGCTCAAAACAATCACAAACTCAAACCATTTCTTTCATCACATGAATAAAAAAAAAAAGAGAGATTCTAAGATCTGCCATTTGTCATCTAACCCTAACCCATCTACAGCTAGTTCAAACTTAAATTCTTTGTACCTAGACTGGGCCGTAACATATTGTCAGGTACAAAGAAGTGGAATCATATTACTCCAGTTTCAGTTTCCATTCGTTATCTCCAGTTAATTGAAGGATTGAGAAGATAGTTTTGTTTGTTGGTTTTAAAAGCTTTAAATGGACCAGCGCACTCTTACATTGCAGATATGCTTTGTATACATACTGCTTCTAGACATTAAAAGCCCACCACATAGCTACTGCTGATTGTTCGTCTGAACAACAATCACACTTTCTGAGTACATGTACAGTAATGATGAAATGAAAGTGAAAGTTATCCTACCCAAAAAAAAAGGTTCTGAGAAATGAAACTGTAACCTGACAGGTATACTTCAGTTGTTCAATTCAAACAATTTTACTTCATAAAATTCACTTATTTATCATTAATTAACTCAGTCATTTATCTTGATGTCATAGTGCTGAAGTTCTCACATCTCAAATTAAATGTGCAGGGGAATGAATAAAAAAATCACCTGTTTTATATGAAACTAAAAATACACCTGTTTAATATGAAATTAAAAATACACCTGTTTTATTTGAATTCATTACAACATTTATTGCTACAGTATGCAAAAAGATAGCTGGTTATAGTTTAACCTAATTAAATAAGGACTTACCGAGCTTAAAGGTATTCCTCTACTTGTTACTGCTGCCATCTTTATATGAATCTGCTGTCGACAGTTCCAAAGTGAGCTTCTGATGAAGGAGCAGCAGATTCTTCAGGAGTTTTGAAATACAGGAAATAGGCATCAACTTTTATACTGACTTTAATGAAACTCCACCCCTATGACTCACCACAGAGAGTGGATGCTCTTTCTACAGTCAGTGATTGGTTAGTTTTGTAGGTTTTGTGTGTGTGTTTGTTTTGTTTAAATGCGTATGACTTCTGTATATTTCATTTCTGTGAGTATACAGGTATTGCAGAGTTCATATCCAACCCTAATTAAGCACCTCTGGCTATATTATTGGTGAAAAATGTTGAACATCTTGATCAGGTATGTTAGATTATAAGCAGAAATAAAATATAAATTAAAATCGCAGTTCTCTAGGAACATGAGCAGACAACAAAACATTTGTGAGATCTGAACTTGATAAGGAGCGAACCACATTTATTTATATGTGTCTTTTTATATTTGACAGGAACTGTACTACAGCGAAAGTAAAATTATGCAGTACTTTGCTTAGGGCTAGGCTTTTCAGGACAATAGTAATAACACGCACTTTCTGTCAAACTGTCAAAATGATTGATTAATGACTATGATTTATGACCCTCTGTGTTCCCCTGACTGACAGTTCTGTAGGCACACCTAATTTTTGAGTACTGGTAATTCCTGTCAATCTCAATATGTATGGGTGTGTGTGCTATGTAAAATGACTTGTCAGCGTGGATACTTAGACTACAATAAAGAGAAATATTAAATATTTAGTCTGTGGTGTGACGTGTGTGTGGGGGGGGGGGCGGGGGGGGGGGTGTATTTGGGTGTGTGCTAGTGCTCTATTTAATTCAGACAATGGAGGATATGAATAGACCTGAGTCTATCACTTGCACATTGTTGGAATTATTAAACAACATGAGATCAATGTCAGACAATCAAATTCATTTAATGCTGCGTCACCAAATATGGGATTAACCCCAGCTAATACTGACATTATTGTAAGAGAGGGTGGTGATATTGGTGGTTATACAGTGGTACTGGGACTCAGATTCAATAGTTTGGAGATACAGCATCATATAAATATGCGTATGATATCTACCACAGACTTGGAAACCTACGCTATATACCTGTATGATATTATGGCCGAAACAGTGTCATTTTTCAGACTGTTATCCGGCGATGGGGGTTTAATCAACAGAACATTGAGAGGTCCTAGTCTAACCTCTGATGTTAACATTGTCTTGGCACCTAACAATGATTACCGTGCGGATGTATTCACAAATCAGCTTGAGAAGATTATGCAAAGTAAATCTAATTTACAGGTTGATGACATCTTGGATCTATATGTGTCTATAGCACGTAGTAAACATGGGGGTGCTTATCGAAACATACGTGATCTAGAACCTATAGTGGAGACTGCAGAAGACCGCCGCATGTTCAGAAAAGCATAAGATAGGTTTTAATGATATCACACAGTTGGAGCGGTTGTTACACATAAAAATAGTGGTCTTCCATAGATGGTGCAATGGTATGTTGAAGTATATGTGGAATGACATACCTCATCACAAGACAGTGTTCTTGTACCTGCACAATGGCCACTATTTTAGGATTAAGAATCTGAAAGCGTTCATAGGCACTACATGTGTGTGACTACTGCTACCAAAGTTTTACTAGATGTAGAGACCATCAGTGTAAACACATTTCTGATATTTGTAAAGGCCCTGATTGCTTTAAATATCCTGTCACGAATGAGTCAATGTCACAAATGTTTGTGGTAATGCAAATCTGACTATTGTTATAACAATATTGATATTGTTATATCAAAATGATTCAACCCCCATTGAATCGCCGGTTTATGGTCAAAATGGACTTTCAGCTGTTTGTAATGACAAATCAAACAAAAGCAATTGAAATAGTTCAACACAACGAATGCTTTAAGTGGTTTCCCCAAATGCAACTTATAATGATTTCTCCAGTCTCAATTTTTCAACTCCCTGAATAGAATCCCTCACAACAGCACAAATATGCAAAACAGGTGTTGTCTCAAGCACACCTGATTCAAATAATCAAGGACTTCATCAGCTGCACCAGGTGTGCTTGAGCTGGAACACATGAAATACCTGAACTGGCTAGGGGCAGAAAACTTATGAAATACTTGGACAGGGAAGAAAAAGGAAGCCATCAGCTGCAACCAGATTTCTGAGAAGGAAGTTTGTGAAAAACCCCTGAGTGACTGCTAAAGACCTGCAGCAAGACTTGGTGGAAACAGGCACTGATGTTTCAGTAGGATTTGTGTATTGACAAAGAGGTAAACAAAAGAACATTCCTTTTTTACAAGGAATGGTTTCACATAAGATTTCATAGGACACATCATTTTCTTGTTAACCTTCCAGGGAATCTGGGTGGCCTGAGTACACTTAGATGCAGAAGGGTACGTGGGAGTCTGTGTACCACGAGACACTTTAAAGCATATCTGAGTAGATGCATCAATTCTTTCCTTCTTCATGAGAGGCTCATTTGGGGGATGCCAAGAGTTCCTCTTGGAAGAACCAGGATCAGGCCCAGATTGGCTAATCGTGAGCACCGGGAGAATTCCCGGTGGGCCGGTCTGTTTTTTGGGCCCCGAGGGCCGGTGTTGTCATGGTACTACGTTGAAATATGAATAATGTCCCTAGGCTGCCTGCACTATTTTACCGCAGCCCCACTCTTTTTATCTATTATTTTACCACAGCCCCACTGTTTTTATTTATTATTTTACCGCAGCCCCACTCAGTTTATTTATTATTTTACCACAGCCTACTTGAAGAGTGCAGCCTGCAGTTTAATGATGAGTTTAATAATGATGAGGCAAGATTAAAAAAAAAGAAAGCTCTTCAACTGACGCGGCCAAAAGTACAAAACTGAGCAGCTTTTCACCAGCACACCAAATGAGAACAATGAGATGACCGGTAAGCTAACGTTAAGCTAGTTTGGAGCAGTGCAAGATGCTAGCAGCCGTGCAAAACAATGTTGTCTAAACAAACCACAGTTCATGTTTATGTATCAAACTTTTTCTTGTAGCTCTTCAGCAGGAGCAGCCTCTATTGCTCATTGAGTGAATATAAGAATTAGAAGAATTACTACTAATGAAGAGTATGGTGTAGGCTACATGGGCATTGCAAAACGGAGTGCTCAAATTTCTTTTACCCTATACAACTTTCCCACTTTACCTGCACCAAAGCACCCCCTGACCATTATATTTCCTCCACCATCCTTGTCACATAGCGTCAAGCATCTTTTCATTTGTACTGCACCTTACAAATGTTCTTCGCTATGATCCACATACCTCAAACTTATATTTGTCTGTCAATAACACTTTTTTCCCACTTATCCTCTGTCCAGTGTCTGTCTTCTTTTGCCTATTTTATACTTTTCTGTTTATTGGCCAGTCACCAATATGGCTTTTTCTTTGAAACACTGCCTAGAAGAACAGACTCTGCCTTGTCATATCTTCACTATTGGAGATGAGATTAGTGGTTTTGGGGTACTATTTTAAAACGTTGCTAGCATAGGACCTGTGAGGCACTCTGATGTTAGAGACAGCTTGCACTGTTCTGTGAATGGAGTACTACACATCTTTGTGCGATTTCTTCAATTTCTTGGCAATTCCTTGCACAGAATAGCCTTCATTTATCAAAACAACAACAGACTGATAAATTTCTGAAGAAAGCTTGCTTTTTCTGGCCATTTTGAGACCATAATCAAACCAACAAATGCTGATGCTTCAGATTATAAAGTAGCCCAAAGAAGGCCAGTTTTATTTATTAAGTTTTATTTTATAGCACAGTGATTTTCAACTTTGGTGAAAATCACTGCACAAGGGTTTTCTAATGATAAATGATCCTTTTAACAGGATAACTTAATATTAGCTAACACTATGTGCCATTGGACAGCAGGAGTAAGGGTTGCTGAAAATGCACCTTTGTATGCCTATGCAGATATTCCATTAAAAATCTAGACTGTATTTCTGATTAATCTAATGCTATTTTAATTTTTAAAATAGTGATTGTCTTTCAAAAATGTCTGGGTTACGCATGTAACCCTGTTCCCTGAGAAGGGAACGAGTCATTGCATTTAACATAATACCATGGGAGCACCCTCACACGCACGGCATCTGAAGCTTGTGTAAAATCATGCCTATTTATAGGCCTGCCGTGATCAGGTGACGTGGCAATTTATTGCACCTGTGAACCGCGCCATCAGCCTCTATTATCTGAAGCGAAGACGCAATTCACAAGCCTGCCCTGGTGTGACAAAGCTACACAACGTCTCTTTCCCTTCTTATGTTTAGCATAACACTATTCGAACAAGAATCCCCACTCTGTCATACCGAGGGTACGGCCTGTTCAAAAAGACCCAAGCCCGAGGGTCACTGCCACCAATCCCTGGGCCTCAGCCCCTGCCTCAACAGGATGTCTGCCCCCACATTCCAGTTGCCCATAATGTACATTGAACTCACTGACAAAACTTTCCCTATGCCCAGAGAAGAATAAGTTGCGCCTGCCTGAACAGGGGGAACGGACATAATTCTCCCTGGTGGTCAATATATGAGACCACCGCTGTGTTGTCTGTAAACACATGGTGACCTCCAAATTGATGAAGAAGGAATTTCAGTGCTAGAAACATGGCCCACATTTCTAGGCAATTTATATGCCACTCCAGATGAGGGCCGCTCCAGAGACCGTGAGCTGGACAGCTGTCTAAGACCGTGCTCTGTCATTACCGTCTTGGGAGGTGTCTGTCATTACCGTCTTGCACTAAAGTGACATCTCTAGAGTGTGACCCAAGGCTAGAAACTGGGGACACATTCAAATTCTCAGAGCACGTAGGCATCGCTGCGTGACAGTTTCGTCCTCGGTCGAAACCCCCAACTTCTCAGCCACCACTGAAATGGTCTCCTGTGCAATAGGCCCAACAGTATGATGTTGGCTGCTGCTGCCATAAGCTCCAATAGTCTCCCATAGAGACTGGAGGGGATGCCAAAATCCAGCTTTATCTTGCTCTATGTTGAAAGGATTGACCCTACGCATGTTGGGGATAGAAACGCCCTCATCGTAGTAGAATCCTTATAACCCCTAGAAAAGTTGTCCACTACACTGGAGAAAGCATACTTTTCTGAGGTTCAACCTGAGCCCCAAGCTCTTCATGTGAGTGAGAACAACATTTCAATGTTGTAAGGCGTTACAATGCGGACAGTCAGACCTCTCGAGGGCTGCCTTGGCATGCTCCATCTCTGGACACTTCACACAGAAAGTGTGCACTCCTCCCCGTGATGAAATGGGAGCAAGTTGTAACACACTTCCTAAATTCTCTCACTCATACTTTTCTTTCTTGCTCATTCTTTTTTTTTCTTCTCTCTCTTTTTTTTTTTTTTTTTTTTTTTTTTTTTTAAGGGATAGAAAAGTCCAGAGTTTGAGAACAGATAGAGAGGAAATGAAGCGTCTTTTTGTTTCTTCACACAAACGACCTACATGCAGTCTCACTAAAGATAATAAAGACTGATGGCGCAGTTCACAGGTGCCATATATATATATATATATATATATATATATATATATATATATATATATATATATATATATATATATATATATATATATATCACGCGATGCGCTTAATTGCCACGTCACCTGATCACAGCACGCCTATAAATAGGCATGATTTTACACAAGCTTCAGATGCCGGTCACACGCACAAAGGCACTCCCATAGTGTTATGCTAAACGGAACATGGAGATCCCTTTGAAAGGGAACTATGCACTTTCTTAATCATTCCAAACTTTTGAATGGTAGTGTATGTATAATACAGATTTTATTGATATTCTTCTGATTTGCATATTTCTAGAATAGAGATCTTACATGCATAACTGCATGTTACTGTTTCCTTGTCCACTTGCCTGTCATGTGCCTCATTCTGCTGAGTACCAAAGTGTGAGTCTCTCACTCTTCCTGGGTTGGAGGCTTCTTCTGAAGCTGCTGCACTTTCTTCATGTGAGGAAATAGGAAAATCTGTCTGAACCCCTCGATCTTCTACACTTATCTTCACCTTTTCACGCTCTTTCTTTATTTCCTCTAAATCTTTCTTAAGGATCTCAGAGCAGGTCAACAAATTGCACTTCTCATCTTCTAGATGATCCACCTGTGTGAGGATTTGTTTTGTACAAAAACAACGAAGGACATGATAATAATTGCAGTGACAGGACATGAAACAAACTCAATTTCAATTCCTTTTGACTGATTTAGTCTGTTACGGTTGCAGTTCTCCTTCTTGTTCTATTTATTGCTCTCTCACCTTATGTCAGAGCTGATTTATCTCCTCCTTGGCCACAGGTACTGAACTTCATGGTCTTCAGAGCTGGCCTGTGTGATTTGATCACTCTGCTCCTTCTTCACTGTGCTCTTGTCAGTCATGTCATCCTTCTGTGCTGTTTTAATGTCTTTCCTTTCTGCTTTATTATCATGGCTATCCTGGCTACACATGGCAGTTAAACAAAAAGCCACAGGTGAGGCTGTGGATGTTGACAGACTAACTGGTATGTTGTTGTCAAAATTGTTTCGTCTGGCTTTCTTCTTCTTCTCTGTGTTCTCCTGAATCTGGCTCAGGGTTCTCTTCTTCCTAAAGGTGAAATTAAATCATTCAGGTGTTTTTAATGCGGTGTTATTGCGAAGGAGCATTAGACAGAGGGAGTGAAAGAGTGATGACAGTACTTCGTAGGAGTAGTGGAGACAGAAATGTCCTGCGTATCATCAGAAGGCCTGGAGCCTAAAGACTTAAAACATTGATTAAAAGAAGCTTGTAAACAACAAATACAGAGGGATACACACTGAGGCAAAATATTTCTTCACCCATACTTGTGGGAGACAGAGAAATAAGGGTGGAGCTGGGTGTTGCTTGGATGGATGACCTGGGTGTTGACGGACACTGTTGAGAGGAAAACACATATGGATTTTAAAAAAATAATATATATATGTATGAATATACACATACACATATGTATATTTTATATATATCTAAAAGGTGTGTGTCATACCTGACACCTAGTCGAACACTTTACAGTTGGTTGTGTGACTGTACATCATTCCCTTCAAATGCTATTGAGCTTTAAATTATGGTATATTTTGTGTATGAGCCCATTCTGCAGTGAAATTCATGCCTAATTGAAATATGATTTAATAGTTTATTTTAATAAATGTCAAAAATCTAAAAGGTGTGCATTATACCTGACACCTAGTCAAACACTTTACAGTTGGTTTTGTGACTGTAAGTCATTCCCTTCAAATGCTATTGAGCTTTAAATAATGGTATATTTTGTGTATGAGCCCATGCAGTAATAAAATGCATGACAATATTTATATATGATTTAATAGTTTATTTTATTAAATATCAGAAATCTAAAATGTGTGCATCATACCTGACACCTAGATGAACACTTTACAGTTGGCTGCGTGACTGTCATTCCCTTCAAATGCTACTGAAGTTAGAAACGTGTTTAACAATGTGGTATGTAACTTTAGAGACGGTCCCTTAATTTCCGCATATCTGCGAATATCGAACGTCCAACATTAAACCAACTTTATTCCAGTCTCAGATTAAACCCAAACAGGCTGAAAATGACCCGGAAGAGCATATGACTTGAGCGAAATCTCGCGAAGCCTCGTATAAACTGCGCTTCCTCTCGCCATTTTGGAATCCGTCACTCAAACAACATCGATGGATGTCGACACCCCGAGCGGGACAAACTGAGGTGCCAGTAAGAAGCGTTTTGAAGTCAAAAAGTCAAAAGCATTTTGGTCCATGCTGTTATGGGAAAATAATCAACTTCAGGGTGGAAACAGTCGCTCTGCATTGGTTCACCAACAACAACACATGTTACTTGTTTATTGTCTACATTGAGGAATAAAATAATGTTCAATCCCATCACAGTGTGACACTGCTTCTTATCAATGTGTATAAATACTCTTGTTTTGCATGAAATAAACGAGAAGTCTCTGTGAACATTCATATGTGTCAGTGTGTGTGTTCATTCGGACTCTCCAGGCGTGCCTGACTCTCTGTGGTAAACCACACTTTCTAAAAGTTAATAGAAGTTAATGGTAAAACAGGCTGGAAGGCATGACGGACGATCTGACAGGCATAATCTGAGATTCCTGGGATACATGAAAATCCAACAAAAGGTATAATGATTATCCATTCTATATAAAATATATCATTCTATTTGAAAAAGCAATAAAATACACCAAGTACCCAAATGATGCCCTGTCTGTGTTTTTCTTGAAAAAATTCGCACCCCCTCCTTCCCATCTCTCCACGCCCTCCTGGTTGAGAACCACTTTTTTATATGAACACAGCATGACTGAATTTGTTTCATGATGCATTCTCCTCCAATATTAAAAACCAACAAGGTGTCAGATCTGCAACAACCAAAACCTTTATTGATTGAAATTGTCGTTCAGAGATAGAAATAAATGCTCCTGGATCAAGGGGGTAAGAAAAAAAAAAACATTTTGCCATGTGATTTTCTTGTTTACAGAATAGAAAAAAACCCAACAACAATCCAGAAAACTTTAGTTAAGACCTGACTGGATGGAATAATGATCAGTTTAACTCTTTTAGAATAATCTCCGTGACAGTTTGGGTTAAGTGTGGTAAAAGATTGGTACACAGTCAGGGTGAAAAGACATTGAAATCAGTCAGGTTCAGTATCAAAGGCAGTGACTGGACCATTTCAAACACCAATCACAGCCCGGTTCTGTTTACAGTGCGATTCAGGACTGTTCCAGGAAGTGTTAAACTGAGACCGTGTGGTCTCCCCCTTTCTTTTTTCCTCTTTAATGGTTTACACTGATTAGCTGTTCCCTATGCCTAACTCCTTCATGGTGGTGTTCCAATGCTCTTAAATAGTCCTGAAATCTATCTAGTGTGCGAGTTAAAAAGCATTTACTACATGTTTGTCTCACCTCCATCCAGTCACCACATGTGTTAGTGCAGAGGAAGAACTACATCATGTAAGCAAGAGAGAGAGACAGAGAGAGAGGGGCAGTAAGCGCTATTTCAGAGCATTGACCTCATCACTAAACACATGTCGTTCGGCCGCCTAGGCCTGAGGGTTGCTGAACTTGGGGCTCAGTTTGTTGATGAGAGCCATGATCTTCGGGTTGCCCTGGTATTTGGAGATGTTGGCTGGATTCTGAGCCACATCCTGGAAGGCTGCCATCACTTCAGGTTCCTACACACACACACACACACACACACACACACACACAGACGACCGATTATATTGATTGCATCGATTATAAAATACCTCAACGATCGTTTGCGAGATCCACATGCTTCGATTTCCACGGGTAGTTGTACGGCATTGTGGGTAACGTAGAAACCCATTAACTACATTGAACACGAGGTTCAAATCAGAACCTGGGCAACTCTGAAGGTAAGATTTTGTTTATGAAGATTAATATGCACATCATTAAAGGATTTTTCTCCTTTAACGGCATAAAAACCCTTTTTATTCGTTGCTTGATTTAACAAGCATTTTAAGTAGCTACAGATGAAGCACAAGGTTGATTTAACGGCACTATAACGGCATTTTGAACTGCTTTGGGATTGGTTCCACACCTTCATGGCCATGAGCACCTCGGGGTTGTTAAAGAGCTCCTGCAGGCTGGGCATGCCGAACGGAGCTCCGCCTGGAAAACCTCCTGCACCTACATGAGCACGGAACATACACACCAGAGCACAACATTAACACCCGACCAGCTTCTTATTCATGCTGCATCGCATCACACACGCGCACACACCTCTGTGTTTATTATTATCTCACACACGTGCACACAAACACACCTCTGTGTTTATTATTATCACACACACACACACCTGGGAATCCTGGGAAGCCTCCTTGTGCTCCTCCTCCTGCCTGCTGCCTGGCTTCCTGCTCCCACACACACACACACACACACACACACACACACTTGTGTTAACAGTACTCTATCAGATCCAGTGTAAAGGCGCTACACCGCTCTGTCTCACCCTCTGTGCTTTCTCATGCTCCTCCCTCTCTTTCTTCACTCGCTCCTGCCGCTCTCTGATCTCTCTCTCCTCTTGTTTACACTCGTATTTACGCCGGTGCTCCTGGATCTTGTTGACCTGTGAAGGAACACACACACACACACACACACACACATACACGGGACACTTAGTCAGTGAGATACCAAATGCAGACAGACAAAAAGTGGGACATATTGAAGTGTGTGTGTGTGTGTGTGTGTGTGTACGCACTTCAGGTTGAACCTCCTTCAGCATGGCACTGGTATCTTCATCATAGTCCAGTTTGCAGGCTGTGGCCAAATCTTTAGCTGCTTCTTCCCAGTGACCAAGTAACCTGAGAGAGAGAGGGAGAGAGGGAGAGAGGGAGGGAGAGAGGGAGGGAGGGAGAGAAGTTAAAACCTTATAAAAATTTAATAGTCATCTCTGAGGCTTTATGTACATCATCCACATTACACCCACCCCCACTTCAAAAGTGTTTGAAAGTGATGATCACACTCGTGCGCACACACTCGCACACACTCACACAGGGTTACTGAGCAGTGATTGAGTGAACGTGTTCACCTGTGTGCTTTCCCTCTCCACTTATACGGCTGTGCTGAGTCGGGGTTTATATCTATTGCTCTGTCACAGTCTTGAATCGCAGTGTTCAGCTTCTGCATCATGATGTACACACTGCCCCACACACACACACACACACACACACACACACACAACTTATTCACATAGAACATACTGTACAACAATGTAAAACAATTAGAAACATACACATCTATGCTTAAATAGAAAATATGTACATATTATAGAAATGTATAAGAAATAAATTCTATAAACGATTAAAGTAAAAAAGAAAAAAAGGTTCTAAAACATACTTATGCTTATACTAACTTATATTACCTGTGTGTGTGTGTGTGTGTGTGTGTGTGTGTGTGTGTGTTACCTGGCTCTCTTGGCATAGAGTATAGCTGATCGTGGATTCAGTTTGATGGCATCAGTGAACAGATCCAGACTTTTCTGCAGCTCTCCTACACACACACACACACACACACACACACACACACACACACATACACACACACATACGTTATCTTACTATATTACTTTATTCAGTTCTGTTACACTGATACAGTAACTGAACTAACTGTAATATCATCAGTAGTGGTTGTGTGAGGTATGTGTATGTGATCCTCACCCACTCCCAGTGCGTCGATGGCCTCCATCTTCTTCTCGTTGGCCTGGTCCATCATCTCCTCAGTCACCTGAAATTTTGAAGAGGAAAGAGCATCAGATTAGACCTTCTGGGTCACGCTCTGGTCTTCACATCTACAGAAAAAGTAATAGCACCCCTATAAGACATAAAACCGAGCACCTCCAGGTTCTCATAGTTGCCCATTTCCTGAACCTCGTCCGTGTCTGGATCATTCACTCCATCATTTTCTATCTCTGTAGAGGAGAAACATCTCACCTCCTTTAACCACATCATGAGATTATATTATCACCAGGTGCTTCACTGCCACATTCACACTACACAGTTACCTAATTCACTCTCCTCGCTCTCGGAGGGGAGGGCTGGAGCAGGCTCTGCCTGAGGGGGCGGGACTGTTTTAGGAGGCGGAGCTGCATCACATGGATAGCTTCCCTGTGTGGAAGAGAGCAGCCATTTTGAGTATTTAGTGTGTGAGCATGTTTTCTTTACTTACACTGCGCAGTCAGACGTGTGATCGACTCACCAGCACAAACACGACCCCACGCTGACCTGGCGTTCACGCTAACAAGTGACAAATCACTTACAGTTGGTCTCTAGCTACAGTTGCTTGGGGGCGTGGCTTATCCAGCATTTTTAGTTCTGATGAGAAATGGTCGTAGCTATAAATAGCTTTTAAAGCTAAATAACTAGTCAAAAAACTATTTAAATAATGCACCGAACAGAGTGAAAATCACGTATTCATGGTTCACGTGTTTCGTGCTCGGCTATGTTCTCAGATAAGATTAGAAAAAAAAACCCAAGCTAACCGTGCTAGCGTTGTACACGCACCAGAGGCACCAAAACCTCCCGAGCTTTATCCGTAACATCTAACTGTATACATATTTAACACGTGGTCGTATACGAAACGAACAGTTATAAGTCTTTCTCCCATTTTTGCTGGAAATAACTGGAGAAACGTCGAATAGTTCGACATGATTCGTTTGAATTTGCACAGAATAAGGAACATTTTACTTCAAATGGTGCTTCGTGGCTGAAATTGTGGCACACACACACACACACACACGTGACATGCGACGTGAACTGTTGCTGCTTTGTCATGTGAGTGTGTGAGCGAAGGGTTAGAGTGTGTTAGAACTCGACAGGTGGAGGTGTCTGGTTTAGAATCTGTTCACATCTCACACATCAACACTGTGGATCACCTGGAAGCCTGAGTTTTTAGGCAGGGGTGGAATAGTCGCTCCCAATCTGAAACACACACACACACACACACACACACACACACACATACACACAGACAGAGGAGGAATGAGTAATGTAGCAGTGAGGAATGAGTAATATGTAAGCGTGATTGTGATTATGACTAATTTGCTAACCCATGCAGCCAGGTCCGGAAGAACTCCATCTCGGGCAGGTGCAGCACACCTGGGTTCTCCTTACACTTCTGCACAAAGCATTTCAACTCGGCATCTTTCCGTGGGTCCATTGCCAACACCTGACAACAAACAATTAACTTGTTTATCAATGTATACACGTTTATCACGCATTACTGAGTGCGTTATGAAACTTCACACTGGGCCACACTCTGCATGAACGTGTTCAGCACTGGCATAAAGTTGGTTTGACGTGGGACATTCGATATTTGCAGATATGCGGAAATTAAGGGACTGTCTCAAAAGTTACATATGACATTGTTATACACGTTTCTAACTTCAATAGCATTTGAAGGGAATGATTTTCAGTCATATAACCAACTGTAAAGTGTTCATCTAGGTGTCAGGTATGATGCACACCTTTTAGATTTCTGATGTAGGTACCTCCCAAAAATGCAGCTGAATAAATGGCGTGCTTGTTACATATTTGGGATGTTCGTAGACTAAACTTCTGTTACAGTAGTGGCACAAATATCATTTTCTTCAGCTAAAAGTCGTGAGCAACTAGCAGTTTGGTAAATTTGTGAATCGTAGGTTTAAGTGAAGTGCAGCTAGGTGATCTGCGTTTGTTGTTTTTCACTAGCTTGAATAAAAAAGCTAAGTACAAACTGTAACCCGTGGACGTTAAAGCTAATGTCGTCGTGAGAGACGGACAGCTGTAACTGCCAGCTGTAGTTTTCACTGTGAAACTGAAGGGACGAGGACTGTGGAGAACTGTGCTAAGTAGCACGGTAACTACGCCTGTGTAAGGAGGTACTCTACCGCCAAACCTGCATCGCTGACTCGACTATGGCCTGCTGGAACCTCACCTGCAGCGGATTCATTCTCTTAGCTCATCTCCAAGTCAGCTAATTATTTTCTTCGAGAGGCGTGAGTAATGGAGAGGTTTTAGTAGCTGTTCATTAAAGGAACCAAGGAGGTTTTTTTGTATGTGCACCAATTCACGGGCCCCAACAGAAAACCGAAGTGCCTGGTAAAGGTTTTGAACATTTAACAAAAAGGGTTTAAGTTGTTAAATCCAAACTATATTGTTTGGGGTGTTTAATGTTTGTTAAGTTAAAACCATCGGACGCATTGGTTATCTCTAGTGGTGTTTAATGAGGAAGAAATGAGTATTTGAGTTTACTTGTCTAAATTTGTCTAATATACATTCATACAGTTTGAGGGTTTTTTTTTTTAAGTTAAAGCATAAGGAAAATAAATTTATTTTTGTTATACACATTACTTGGCTGCATTGAACTTTTCTTTTTCATTTAATAAGGTCTGTATATATTTGACATATTTATATTTGATATTTTATATCTGGGGAATACTCATATAGCTCATAGTGTGTGAGTGAGGTAATTCTTCAGTGGAGGCACCGCATTGTTATTTTCTTGATTAAGTCATTTCTATACATTTATGCCTGGGATAACATCATTTACTGGTAACTAGAGTTTAGCCAATTCACCATCAACTGCTAAGTACTCAGGATCCTGTTAATTAAAAGCTTTTACAGTAGTAACCTTATCTAATATTACACTACCAGCGCCAGGAAGGGGTTACACTGATATTTAATAAAATAAACAATTAAATCATATATAAAAATAGCCATGTATTTTATTACTGCATGGGCTCATACACAAAAGGTGTGAATGAGGAGCAGGTGTGTTAAATTTGGTGTCATTGCTCTCACACTCCCTCATACTGGTCGCTGGAAGTTCAACAAAGAACTCTCTGAGGATCTGAAAAAAAGAATAGTTGCTCTACATAAAGATGGCCTAGGCTATAAGAAGATTGCCAAGACCCTGTCACTGAGCTGCAGCACGGTGGCCAAGACCATACAGCGGTTTAACAGGACAGGTTCCACTCAGAACAGGCCTCGCCATGTTAGACCAAAGAAGTTGAGTGCACGTACTCAGCGTCATATCCAGAGGTTGTCTTTGGGAAATAGACGTATGAGTGCTGCCAGCATTGCTGCAGAGGTTGAAGGGGTGGGGGGTCAGCCTGTCAGTGCTCAGACCATACGCCGTGCAGTGCATCAAATTGGTCTGCATGGCTGTCATCCCAGAAGGAAGGCTCTTCTAAAGATGATGCACAATAAAGCCCACAAACAGTTTGCTGAAGATGAGCAGACTAAGGACATGGATTACTGGAACCATGTCCTGTGGTCTGATGAGACCAAGATAAACTTATTTGGTTCAGATGGTGTCAAGCGTGTTTGGTGGCAACCAGGTGAAAAGTACAAAGACAAGTGTGTCTTGCCTAGAGTCAAGCATGGTGGGGGGAGTGTCATGGTCTGGGGAGCTACAGTTCATTGAGGGAACCATGAATGCCAACATGAAGCAGAGCATGATCCCCTCCCTTCGAAGACTGGGCCGCAGGGCAGTATTTCAGCATGATAACGACCACTGCCTTGCTAAAGAAGCTGAGGGTGAAGGTGATGGACTGGCCAAGCATGTATCCAGACCTAAACCCTATTGAGCATCTGTGGGGCATCCTCAAACGGAAGGTGGTGGAGCACAAGGTCTCTAACATTCACCAGCTCCGTGATGTCCTCATGGAGGAGTGGAAGAGGACTCCAGTGGCAACCTGTGAAGCTCTGGTGAACTCCATGCCCAAGAGGGTTAAGTCAGTGCTGGAAAATAATGGTGGCCACACAAAATATTTACACTTTGGGCCCAATTTGGACATTTTCACTTAAGGGTGTACTCACTGTTGTTGCCAGCGGTTTAGACATTAATGGCTGTGTGTTGAGTTATTTTGAGGGGACAGCAAATTTACACTGTTACACAAGCTGTACACTCACTACTTTACATTGTAGCAAAGTGTCATTTCTTCAGTGTTGTCACATGAAAATATATAATCAAATATTTACAAAAATGTGAGGGGTGTACTCACTTTTGTGAGATACTGTAGATAAGCCAGAGGCATTCTAGAAACAAGTGCTGTAGTCTGATGAAGTAAAAATGTAGTTCTTTGACCACAATCAGTAAAAGGTATGTTTGGAGAAAAAGGATTAACATTTAATGAAAAGAACACCTTTCCTACTGTGTGTGTGTGTGTGTGTGTATATATATATATATATATATATATATATATATATATATATATATATATATATATATATATATAACTTAATAAATTCTAGGTTGCATTTTCCTTACTAACATTTATGAATTCATTTAATCTCCTACCTTTTCCTTTAGCTCTTCGTCTGCTTTTTCTAGCTCTCTGAGCTTATGTTGGAGCTGCTTTATCTCCGCTTTGGCCTGCAGGTACAGCACTTTGTAATTCTGCTGGTCCTCAGAGCTGTTCTGTGTGAATTGATTCCTTTGCTCCTTGTTCACCGTGCTCTTGTCAATCACATCATCACCATTATCCATTGGTGCTGTTTCAGTAGTTATCCTTTCTGCTTTATTAGCATCATTACCAGAGCTGCACATGGAAGATGAACAAACAGTGTCAGGTGAGGCTGAGGATGTTGACGGACTATCTGGTATGCTGTTATCAAAAACGTCTCTTCTAGCTTTCTTCTTCTCCGTGTTCTCTTGACTCTGGCCCGGGGCTCTCTTAATTCTGAAATAAAGGTGAAATTAAATCATTAACATGTCATAATTAAGGTGCATGAAACAGATGGAGTGATAGAATGATGACAGCACCTTATAGGAGTAATAGGGAGAGAAGTCTGCTGAGTGTCAACTGAAGGCCTGGAGCCTAAAGAGACAAAACACAGGTTACAACAAACTTGTAAATAATAAACGCAAAGGAATACACACGGATGAAGTAGGTCCTTACCTGCAAGTGTGAGAGGAGAGGAAATATGAGCAGAACTGCGTGTTGGGTGGCAGGGTGTAGAAGGGCTCTGTTGAAAGAAAAAACACATGTGGATGAAGGCTAAAGGCAGACATTAGTGACCTTAATAGGTGTGAATGTGTGGCTGTATGATCCCTTGCAATAGGCTGATATCCAATCCATGGTATACACACTAACCAGGATAAAGTGGTTGCAGAGGATAAATTAATGCACAATCTTTAGAAAAAAAAAACAAAACCCTATCTAGCCTATGTACAAAGTGCATATTATCACTACCAAGTAGTGTTTTTTCTCAATCCTTGTTAAAACATCATGTCATCACCTGCTTCCTGTTCTCCTGCTGCAGCTTCTGGTTTCGCTCACTGTTTCAAAACATATACACAAGATTACACAAAAACTGCTGTAATTCCTTCAACATTCACCCGTTTGGATGTACATATCCTCAAATTAAGGCTGGAAGTCTACACTTTGACATCATATTCATTACTTAAATCCACCTCCAGTATACTGTGGTAGAAATATTTATTGGAAATGAGAGGATTCATTTCTCACTGTTGCTTGTAGGTTTTCTGGTTTCTGGGTTGTTCATTATCAGAAACCTCAGGCACTTCTTCATCATCTGTACAACTCCTGTGAGAATCAAGCACTTACATGAGCACACAAACACACACACAGACACACACACATGCACACACATGCACACACGCAAACACACACACACACACACACAAACAAACACAGGAAGGTAAAGAGATAGACAACACACCTGAATTGAGGGTCAGAGTTCATGTAGCAGAACCACTTCTCAGGGAGCATTTTACGATCAATGCCATCTGGAAGTTTTCGCCGCTTCTGACAATTATCACACTGAATACAGTTTTGATCTGGTTGCTTCCTGTGAGTCCACACAATCATGTGTTAATGTTCATGTAAATATGCTCCCATGTTAATGAATGTGGCCTTTTACACAGGATGTGTCAGCGCACAAACAGTGTTGCTTCTGTTGTAATGGTCGCAACCTGGAAACCTGTAATATCTGACTTGTGCCCATAGCAGTTTAAGACTTTAACAAAGTTATATTGAATATTATTAGAAATGTATTTTATATCTGACTACTGCTCCCGCCTGACTGACAGTATATTCAAAATGTGTCCAAGTTACTATTAATATTTTTCCAGCAACTTTGTGACTCAAATTATGGACACAACCAAAAAGAAAATATCTGAGGTTCATAATTTTGGCCAGTAAACTAATACCTGGCCATGTGAGTGAGTGAGTGAGTGAGAGAGAGAGAGAGAGAGAGAGAGAGAGAGAGAGAGAGAGAGAGAGACACTTTTAAACTTACACAGTATCCTCAGTGCAGTTAGGTTTAAGCTCAGGTGCATCATATACCTGTTGCTTCCAATATTCCTCGAGCTTCTTACCTACATTCTTTAAGATTTTCCTGCACAGACACAAAATAGCATACTTTACTATATCAATGTTTTTTAAAAAATCTGTCAATCTAAAATATCAGTGGTCTTAAGATAATTAAGATAATACTCATACTGTATAATTACTATATTCAACCCTTTGTATATAGATAATTAATTCATGCACTCCTGAAAGTCATAGGTCATTTGAACATGTTACTCAAACACACCTGTAATCTTCAGTATCATCAAAGTCCTGCTTGTTGTGAACTGGTGTGAGGTGGTTACACTCAATTACCCCAATAACTCCCACTGCTCTTCCGTCGGCCTGGTAACAGAACATAACAACCACTCTAAATATCATGAATAAAAGATAATTTTGATTTGTTTTCTTCATAAAATACCCCTGAACTGAATCTGATTATGTATTTTCTTGCATGATGAAAGGCCCTGATATACAGTAAGTAGTCTTGCATATTGGTCTACATGTGCTCAAGAACAATTAGCTATAATCTGTAATTACCCATAATAGGTTTTCATCTTGTGCAAGTATGTGCAGTGGCCCAACCTCTGATTAGTCAGCTGAGCAGAATTTTCTATATATCTGCATAAATATGACCTAAAACATCATCAGATTTGTATGTGCATCATGGCACAAAGGAGATTTCTGAGGCCCTCAGAGAAAGAGTTGTTGATTCTCATCAGGCTGGACAAGTTTACAAAACCATTTCTAAAAAGTTTGGACTCCACCAATCCACTTTCAGACAGATTGTGTACAAATGGGGGAAATTGAAGACCACTGTTACCCTCCATTGTTAGGAGTGGAGACCAACAAAGATCACTCAAAGGTGGGTCATGTAATAGACCATGAGGTCACAATGGAACCCATGGTGACTTCTAAGTAACTAAAGGCCTCTCTCACATTGGCTAATGTTAATGTTCATGAGTCCACCATCAGGAGAACACTGAACAACAATGGTGTGCAGGGTTGCAAGGAAAAAGCCACTGCCCTTGAAAAAGAACATTGCTGCCCCTCTTCAGTTTACTAAAGATCACGTGGACAAGCCAGAAGTCTACTGGAAAAATGTTTTGTGGACAGATAAGACAAATATAGAACATTTTGGTTAAAATGAGATGTGCTATGTTTGGAGAAAGGAAAACCCTGCATTAGAGCATAAGAACCTTATCCCATGTGTGAAACATGCTGGTGGTAATACCATGGTTTGGGCCTGTTTTGCTTCATCTGGGCCTGAACGACTTGCCATCATTGATGGAACAATGAATTCTGAATTATACCAGCAAAATATACACGGAAACTCGGGAGAAAGTGGGTCATGCAGCAAGTCAAGTCAATGCCCTAAGCACACAAGTCATTCTACAAAAGAATGGTTAAAGAAGAATAAAGTTAATGTTTTGGAATGGCCAAGTCAAAGTCCTGACCTTAATCCAAAAGAAATGTTGTGAACCTGAAGCAACCAGTTCATGTGAGGAAACCCACCAACATCCCAGAGTCGAAGCTGTCTCGTGGCTGCATGGAAGAAGCAATGTCCAACAACTTTAGCTTGCAAACTTAGAGGACTTTCATAAAACAATTCAGTCCTGTCAGATCAAGAACAGGGCAGAAGCCACCACCCTTGTCCTCAACACAAAAAAGTTGAGAGGAACCCCATTTTCTAAACAGGGATCTAAACCCCTTATTCTAAAAGGGTCGACTTTTTTGATTCCACAAAATTTTGGACACCCTACAAAATCAGTATTTAGTAATACCCGCCTTGGCAGACATTGCTTGCACAGCACCATTTAAGATCTTTTCACAGATCTTCAATAATAGTTAATTCAGTGGATTATGAAGGCCATTCCAAAAGCTTCATCTTGCATTTCTTAAAGTAGTTCATGGTGAATTTTGAGGTATGTTTTGGATCAGTTATGTTGTGGAATTCAATCTCTTTTCAGCTTCAGATTTCAGTCTGGGTCACATTTAATCCCAGAATTTTCTTATATTTACTGGAATTCATTCTTTCACCTCCCTTTTCAATGTTGTCTGTGCCACTGGCCCCCACACAACTCCAAAGCATAATATATACAGATCCACAGTTGGAAAGGTGTTCTTTTCATTAAATGCTAATCCATTTTTCTACAAACATACCTTTTACTGATTGTGGTCAAAGAACTACATTTTTACTTCATCAGTCTACAGCACTTGTTTCCAGAGTGCCTTTGGCTTAGGTGATTGACTGGGTCTGAGAGTTTCCTGAGAGTTTCCAACCAACTGAGAGTTTCCTTTGCTGTATGCTTTGGATCATTGTCCTGCTGGAAGCTCCACTCACGTCTCATCTTCATCATCCTGGTGGATGGCAGCAGATTCATGTGCCATTTCTTCTCCAAACATGGTGTGTAGTATCACAGCCAAAAAGTTCAATTTTGCTCTCATCTGACCAGACTACACTCTCCCAGTATTTCATAGGCTTGTCCAAATGAGTTGTAGCAAACTTTAAACGAGCTTCGACATGCCTTTTCTTTAGTAATGGAGTCTTGTGGGGTGAGCGTGAGCAGTGGAGTGCGAGGAGCTCCTGTGCATGGCCGGTTGGTGACGGAGTGATGTTGCTTCCATTTAAATGGATTCCAAATAATGGCCCCAATGGTGCATACTGGAAGATTCAGAAGTTTTGAAATATGTTTGTATCCAATTCCATCAATATGTGTCACAACAATAAGGTTGTGAAGGTCTTGGGAAAGGTCTTTGCTTTTACCCATCATGAGATGTGTCTTGTGTGACACCTTGATAACGAAAAGCCTTTTTATAGACCATTAATTTATTAACCCAGCTGATATTAATTTTGCACTTGGAGACCTGGCATTTTCTTGGCATTTTCAATACTTTTTTCCCGGGTCATTCCACTTTATTACACATATTTATTTATGAACTTTAATGTTGTGAATTCTTAATATTTATGGATTTCTTGGGTTAATACTGATGTCTGGTGAACATTTCATGTGAATAGCCTCATTTAAAATATATTTACTGAAAAAAAATGTTGATGCATTCACTACTTATTTCCCCCACTGAATATGTGTTTATCTGTCTATTCTTCATCTGTTCTCTCTCTATTCTGTTCCTGTATGCAAATGATTTAAGAATATAAAATACATTAAGCATTAAATAAAATGTATAATCCTCACCTTGCGCTGACAGGCGACACGCTCATAGGCTTTGATGAGACGGTTTTTGTGGTACATCATCAATCCGTAGTGCTCTTTGCTCTTGGTGTTGTAGCCAAATCTGATTGTTATTGCCTTTTTCTGAGACAAAGACTTAAGGATCATGGCATTTAAAATATTTGAATAATTTAATAAGTAGCTCGTACTTGTGCATCATTGGGTATATTTTTACATTCTGGTGCTGTAATATTTGGCATAAGGATACAACAGAATCAGGTTTGTATGTGTCCTTCGAGACATTTGCTAATGTTTTAGTGACCAACACAGTTTCCACCTTCTTCCCTTTAATGATAATTTGCATTCTTGGCTTCAGGTACAGGATACTGCAGTATGCCTGAATCAAGAAAAAAAAAAGAAGAACAAACAGACTTGACTACACTGATTAGTGTTTAATTTAATCTTTACTCCTGACTTAAACTGCACTTGCAGATTTGAGGAGGAGCTGCTGCAAAATCTCAATTCAATTCAGTTCATATATTAACACATTCTCACTCATGTGCATATCAATTCATGCTTTTTTTTTTTTTTTGAATAAAGGGCTTCCATCTAACCACCTTAACCCTTAGCCCAGACAAGTGAAGAATATGACAGATTGTTGTCACATGCAACGAGTGACCAGTACTTGCCAGATGTTCCTGTAGCTTCTTTAATGATAGTATAGGACTCTTGGCAGCTTCCCTGATTACTTTTCATTAATTTTGGAGGGACATCCTGTTCTTGGTAATGTCACTGTAGTGCCCCATTTTCTCCACTTGTTCATAATGGCCTTCACATTGTTTCACCAAATTAATGGTTTGACACGATACATCTTGGTTTTTTTACTTCATAAAATTTTACTTCATGCAATTTTAACAGGGGTGTGTACCCTTTTTATACCCACTGTATACCTGGCCTCTCCATAACTCCTTATGACATTTTGCCATTTTTGTGTGATTTGAGTATTGTTTCTGTTTTCTCCTTTCACTTTGACATTTATTGACCTGAATTGAAATGTTTGTCTGAGGTTCCATCTTTCTGTTTGACCACATTTTGCCTTATGATTTCAATTCCTAATAACAACTTGCACTTAGATCCATGTTTTCAACCAGGACACAAGTATTTTTTGCCTAATTAAGACATATCTATTTTAATGCTAGCAAGTCTGAAATCCTGCTTTCTGAAATGACCCCTCTTACCTTAGTGAACTCAGCCAGTGATCTCCAATAACTCAATATTCATATTGTCATATATAATAGTCATATATAATATATGTAATATTTCCTGTTAAAATTCTCACCCGCAGTGAATATTCACTCTCAGGCACTGACACGCCACCTGCTGCCTGCCGCTTGTTTGTCTCCCCGGTTCTCCCGTACACATCAACAGGGATCCGGATGTCGTGACGGTTCTTCATGAAATCAAATTCTAATTCTTCTGAAGGTGTTCTGTAGCAGAATAATTGGTGATGTATATCATTTCTGACAACCCACAATATCGCCCGTGGTCCTCAGCAAAATAAGGTAGGCTACGCTGTCTAAACATTTTTGCAGCACATTTCAAGTGACATGACACGTTTATATCATACTATAATAATGATATATTATATGAAAACTAAAATGTTATTGCATAATGTTAGCTGTATAACTATATTAGACTTCCTTACTACATTAAAATGTTGTATTTCATCAAATCCTTAGGAAGAAGTGAAGAAATCAAGCTCTCTGCATGTTCACCTGCGTAGGTTCCAGATGATGATGCGGGTTCCACTTGAGTTGGTGCACAACGCGTCAATGACACTGAACTCAGACAGAAGTTCTTCCTTGGTGTTAAACAGAGAATGTTTCAGGATATCATGGAGACTCTCTGCATGCTCCGGTGAAGCACTGAGTGAACAGCGAGGTTAAGGACCAAACTACACAGAGGATCCTTTAAATTCTCAGAAAGCATCAATTTACCTTCATACTCCTATCCCACTGGCAGGCCCAGTATTTCCTGCACATTCCTCACCCTCATAACTACATATATTTCATATTTGATTTACTATATACACTGAACAAGGCATCGTAGTGACTGCATACTATGCTATAATATAAAATGAAGAAAAATGTAACAATTTAAGTGGTTATGTGGTTGACTATACATTGTTTAATTTATTTTTTTTATAATCTTATCTCTTGCAGTTATAAATGCATTATAAATTTTACATTTACATTCATTCGTTTAGCAGACGCTTTTATCCGAAGCGACTTACAAATGAGAAAATACAAGCAAAGTGATATGTCAAGCAGAGAACAATACAAGTAGTGCTACCATACAAGACCCATTAATTGAGTTCCAGAAGAAGCAAAGTGCGCAGAGTAGAGGTGTAAGTGCCAGAGTTATTTATATATATATATATATATATATATATATATATATATATATATACATACATATATATATATATATATATATATATATATATATATATATATATATATATATATATATATATATATATATGTGTATATAATAATTTTATATTCAATGCTTCTATCCACCATTCCTATTAAATATAGCCATCTATCTCTCTGTTTCTATGTAAAGGATATCAGTCTGTCCGGTGTTGGTGAACATGACAATAGGCACTATGACATTTTGTGCTCCTGTATCCTTGAGGTAAGTCTGTGACAGGAGACCCACACACATGGTGTCGTCTTTCTTTGAGAACACAATGGCATCCTTCCCCAAGCGCATGGAGCCCGACTTAAAACCGTTACCATAAAGACCCACCGGAACATGGCCTCTTATTGTCTGCTTATCACTGAAGCCAAAACTGAGAGAGAGAGAGACAGAGAGAGAGAGAGAGAGAGAGAGAGAGAGAGAGAGAGAGAGAGAGGGCTTTGTCAGTAAAAGGAGAAACTATACACTGTTTACACATCAACAAATTTGTAGTTAAAGTGAATTGCTGGATGATCTAATTCCCCTCTAAAGGATAACACAGGCTTCATGAACACACTCCTACCTGAGCATTTTGTGCATCTTGTCACAATCCATGCCATTTCCATTATCCATGAAGATGAGGCAGTCCTGGTCTTTGATCACTGATTTATCAATCCAGAGTTGTTCTGCACTGACATCCGGGTCATAAGCATTGTCTGTCAACAAAACAAAACAGGACAAATCTGATACTATCCAATGTTACTAAGGCACAGTTTGCCTTTCTGTTTACATGTTTTAGCTCTAAAAAGCATAAACCTAAGTTAACCTTGAACAAAAACAAAATAATTAATATTCATTTCATCTTCCATAACCTCTTTATTCTGTTCAGGGTAGTGGTAGATCCACAGCCTATCCTGGGAACACTGGTAACGAGGCCGGGATACACGCTGGAACAAATGCCAGTCTATTGCATGACCCCATTTTCAGTGTTTCATTGTTGGGGGTAAGTAACTGATGTTTACCCACAATACCAGTTAACATTACACACACACACACACACACACACACACACATTTATGCGCACACACAAGCATATGCACAAATTACTTCTTCTTGTATTCATATGCAAAAGTATTTTTATTTCCTTGTTGTCTGCATATTGTACATCCTCCCTAAGGGTTAAGCTCTAGAACTGTCCTTGTCAAGCAGCTAGAACATTGCCAGTAGCTCAGAATGTGGAAGATTTCAACTTTTTATGAAAAAGGGTCCAGTAATCAGTTGGATGAAGGAAAGAAGAATAAAGAAGCAGTTTTGACTCACCGATCAGTTCTGCTATAGCACTGAATGGCCAGGTGTGGCTAGTGGAGTTTGTGTGCAGGAACTGTGGACTGACCTTTAGGAGGAAACAAATATGATAATCCAGTACCATGACACATAAGTCTGCTATAAATGATGAATAAATGTTTCAATATTTGTTTAGTGCTCTAGATTTACAGATTTATAAAGGGCAAAAAAAGTAGCATTTTTCATTTCTTTTACAAATTCTCACAATGTTTTGAGAAAAAGATATAAGTTAACCTGCTTAAAAAATGACAAAATGATAGTGAAAGCATGTGGATTTTCTTCTTCTTCTTTTTTTTCTTTGTTTTACAGGATAACTGATCAAAGGTGGAAGATGAGTGAATGATGAAGATTGAAATACTGTAGATCCTACATTAAACCTTTAACTATTGACCTTTCCTTTGGTTAATTATGCACTATAGTCTTTGATTTAATTTTTTTTTCTCTTTCTCAGATAATATACAGTTTCTCATATGAAGTCTAGTACAACTCCACATAATCAATAATCAATTTATATAATTTTTAAATAATGAAAAATAATGAATTAATGAAGTTTTCCAGTCTGTTTTTTTACAGTACAGAATCTTAAAATGTGACCTATGACCTGTTACTCGTCGCACCATTCTGGTTTTACTCTATTCAAGTGCCACTTTTGACAATGTAGGTCATACTCTACTCAGCGAGTGCCTGGAGCAGTGTACTCAATTTAATTTTCCTGTCTCAACATAGGCAAACATTTTTCCTTAACCACCATGGTCACTTCTGAGGTTCCCACGTGTTTTTTTTTTCTTGTACATGCTCTTACAGGGACAAACTTTACATAAACATGATATCATTATACTGTACATAAACATACAGCTGTATCTTTCTCTGACATCTCTGGTGACCTCTACTTTTTAACGATGCTCAGTGAGTAGTCAATGTTAAAAATTGTAATTTTAAAAGTATTTTTTTTCTAAATGAAAACAAAACAGGTCACATTGTTCAGTCTGCCCAAATGTACTTTTAAGGGAAACTTGGGTTCTCATACACTTCATGTCACACACATGCAAAAAACTTGAGGTAATATTTTGCTTTTATTTTTCTCCATTTTCTTCACAATTTGGTCACTTGCCAAATCCCACCCATCAACCAGCTTCCCTCCATCACACGACAGCTGCCAGTGAAGGGAGGGAGAAGGCTAACATCCTCTCCCTCTGAAACAATTGAAGTTCTCCAGCCATATCTTTAAACTGTCTCTCATGCTGCATCACAGGACAACGTAACACACTTGGAGGAGAGTGTGTCTGTCCTCTTCTGCAAACATGAGCTCACAGATGCCCATGATTAGCTAGTGTCACTGTGATTGACAGGGGAGAGAGAGGCTCCAGCCACAGACGACTGTAGCATCCTCAGGATTCAAACTCATGAATTCTGATGAACAGGGCAAACACTTTTCTGTTGTGCCACTTGGGAGTCAACCTTAGGGTTTAACTAAGAGCTAAAATTTGACAAGCAAATCAGTTTGTTAAAAGTAGCTTCAGTTCAAAACAATCACAAACTCAAACCATTTCTTTCATCACGTGAACTAGAAAAAAATATTCTGACATCTGCCATTTGTCATCTGTTGCACATCTACAACCAGTTCAAAATTCTGTAGCTCATTTATTTTCAGGTACAAAGAAAGGAATCATATTACTCCAGTTTCAGTTTCCATTCATTATCTCCAGTTAATTGAAGGATTGAGAAGATGAATGAATGCCTTTTATTGTCACTATACACATGTACAATGAAATTGAGAGCCACTCCTTTTTGTTCTGTGCCAACATGTACATAAAATAAACAAGATAGAATAAAATAAAATAAAATAAAATAAAAATAACAACACGAAATAAGTAAATAATAAATAAATAAATGAATAGTACGGGGGGGGAGGGGTACTATAAAATGCACAGTTCTGAGACACTATATATCTATACTGTGAAATCAGTACCTGTATCATGTATGTGTTTAGAATGGTTATAGCTGTTGGGAAAAAACTATTCTTAAATCTATTAGTCCTTGTTCTGATGCACCTGTAACGTCTCCCTGAGGGCAACAGATTAAACAGATCAGAGCCAGGGTGAGAGCTGTCCTTAATGATGGTTTTTCCTCTGCTGAGGCAACGGGAGGTGTAAGTATCCATCAGGGAGGGGAGAGGGCAGCCAATGATCTTCTGTGCTGCTCTTATTCCTCTCTGAAGCCTCTCCCTGTCTGCCGCGGTGCAGCTACCGTACCACACCTTGATACAGTATGTCAGCAGGCTCTCGACGGACGAGCGGTAGAAGGTCAGCAGCAGACTGGGGTCCAGATTGTACTTCCCGAGAACCCTCAGGAAGTGTAGCCGCGTTTGAGCCTTCTTAATAACCGCTGTGATGTTGTCTGTCCAGGAGATGTCAGCAGAGATAAGGACGCCAAGAAACCGGAAGGTGTGGACCCTCTCCACACACTCACCATTGATGAAAAGGGGGGCTAGCTCAGTGTTGTGCTTCCTGAAGTCTACAATGATCTCCTTGGTTTTCTTAATGTTTAGAGCCAGATTGTTCTCTGAACACCAGGCTGCCAAGTTCAGGTCCTCCTCTCTGTAGGCTACCTCATCTCCCTTTGAGATGAGTCCGACCACTGTGGTGTCGTCAGCAAACTTGACGATAAGATTATTACTGTGGACCGGACTACAGTCGTACGTGTAGAGACGGTACAGGAGGGGGCTCAGCACACAGCCCTGTGGAGAACCGGTGCTCAACGTGCGAGTGGAGGAGAGGTGGGGTCCGAGTCTCACTGTCTGAGACCGGTTAGTGAGAAAGTCCTTTATCCAGGCACATGTGAGGGGGGGGGGGAAAGGCCAAGAGTGACCAATTTGGTGATGAGAATATCCGGAATGATTGTATTAAAAGCCGAACTGTAATCCACAAAAAGCATCCGGACGTAGCTCTGCTGCTGCTCTGGATGTCTCAACATGGAGTGGAGAGCTACGGCGATAGCATCCTCTGTGGATCTATTTGTGCGATATGCAAACTGATAAGGATCGAAGTCTGGGGAGAGGTAGTCCTTGATGTGCTGAAGAACCAATCTCTCAAAGCACTTCATGATAACTGGAGTGAGGGCCACAGGACAATAATCATTTAGGCTAGTGGTGGGAGACTTCTTTGGCACTGGAATGATTGTGGCTGATTTTAGGCAGGGCGGGATGACTGCTTGGGCCAGGGAGAGATTGAAGATTCTGGTAAAGATGTGGGCAAGCTGGTGGGCACACGATCTGAGCACCTTACCAGGTACTCCGTCTGGGCCAGCAGCCTTCCTGGGGTTCACTGCTTGAAACATCCGTCTAACATCGTGTTCCCTCACAGTAAGTAGAGTGGTGCAGGAACCAGGAGGGGATGGAGTCAGGGCTGGACTGGTGCGGGAGCCAGATGAGGGTGGAGGCAAGGCTGGAGCAGATGAGTGCTGTTGTTGTGATGTTTCAAAGCGAGCAAAGAAGCAATTTAGCTCTTCTGCCAGCATCGCACTCAGGTCTCCTGTTGTCGCATCGCGGCCTCTGTAGTTTGTGATGTCTTGTATACCCTGCCACACCTCCCGCTTATTTTTACTGGACAGGTGGGACTCTATGCTCCTCTTATGGTCCGCCTTAGCTTCCTTAATACCACCTTTCAGGTTGGCACGAGCGGCTCTATACAGAGCTCTATTACCAGACCTGAAGGCAGCGTCGCGGGCTCTGAGGAGTGTGCGGACCTGGTTGGTCATCCAAGGTTTCTGGTTTGGGAAAACCCGAATGTTTTTGTCCAGTGTCACATTTCCGATACAGAACTTGATATAGTCCAGTACCGCTCCTGTTAATGTTTCTAGCTCCTGATGTTCAAATAAATCCCAGTCTGTCTGTTCGAAGCAGTCCTGTAGTTTGGAGAATGCATCGTCAGGCCAGGTGGCAACAGTCTTTATAGTGGTCGTGACACTGCGTCTGAGGGGGGTGTAGGCAGGGGAGAGCAGGAGGGAGAGATGGTCTGATTGGCCGAGGTGGGGGAGAACAGCAGGGAGAGATGGTCTGATTGGCCGAGGTGGGGGAGAGCAGGAGGAAGAGATGGTCTGATTGGCCGAGGTGGGGGAGAGCAGGAGGGAGTGATGGTCTGATTGGCCGAGGTGGGGGAGAGGTATGGCTCTATACGCATGCTTAATGTTGGAGTAAACATGATCCAGAGTGTTCTCCCCTCTAGTAAAACACTTATGTTGATAAAATTTCGGGAGTACAGACTTCAAGTTCGCCTTATTAAAATCTCCTGCAATTATGTGAACACCGTCGGGGTAAGCCCGCTGCTGTTCGTTTATGATGCTCAACAGGAGAGAGAGCGCCGTGTTCACATTGGCGTCGGGTGGAATATACACAGCCGTGATAATCACTACTGTTAGCTCTCGGTAGAAAAAAGGGCCGACATCTTACAGACATGCACTCGAGGTCAGGGTTTGTTTATCTATCATTGATAGATAACCCCCCACCCCTCCCCCCCAGTCCTGTCCCAGCGGAGCAAAGTACGACATGCTAGCTGCAGGCTAGCATCGGGTATCCTCAGATGAAGCCAGTTTCAGTAATAATCAAAACACAACAATCACGAACGTAGCGATTTCCAGCTAGTTGTAATTCCAAATCGTCCATTTTATGCACTAGGGATCTGGCATTGGAGAGAAACAGGCTCGATAAAGGTGGCTTGTGTGGTTGTTTTCTTAGCCTTAACATAACACCGGACCTGCATCCCCGCTTCTGCTTCCTCTCCCTCCTCCGTCTGCACCGCCTCCTGGACCCGACAACATATTTGGGTTGTTGGTTTTAAAAGCTTTAAATGGACCAGCGCACTCTTACATTGCAGATATGCTTTGCATACATACTGCTTCTAGACGTTAAAAGCCCACCACATAGCTACTGCTGATTGTTCCTGTCTGAGCAACAATCACACTTCCTGTGTACAGTAATGATGAAATGAAACTGAAAGTTATCCTACGCGAAACAAGGTTTTGAGAAAGGAAACTGTAACCTGACAGGTATACTTCAGTTGTTCAATTCAAACCATTTTTACTTAACAAAATTCACTTATTTATCATTAATTAACTCATTAATTATTTATCTTGATGTCACAGTGCTGAAGTTTTCACATCTCAAATTAAATGTGCAGGGGGAATTAATGGAAAAATACACCTGTTTAATATGAAATTAAAAATATACCTGTTTTATATGAAATTAAAAATACACCTGTTTGATATGAAATTAAAAATACACCTGTTTTATATGAATTATTTTCAACATTTATTGCTACAGTATGCAAAAAGATAGCTGGTTATAGTTTAACCTAATTAAATAAGGACTTACCGAGCTTAAAGGTATTCCTCTACTTGTTACTGCTGCCATCTTTATATGAATCTGCTGTCGACAGTTCCAAAGTGAGCTTCTGATGAAGGATCAGGAGACTCTTCAGCAGTTTTGAAATACAGGAAATAGGCATCAACTTTTCTACTGACTTTAATGAAACTCCACCCCTATGACTCACCACAAAGAGTGGATGCTCATTCTACAGTCAGTGATTGGTTAGTTTTGTAGGGTTTTTGTGTGTGTGTGTGTTTGTTTTTCTTTAAATGCATATGACTTCTGTGTATTTCATTTCTGAGAGTATACAGGTATTGCAGAGTTCATATCCAACCCTAATTAAGCACCTCTGGCTATATTATTGGTGAAAATGTTGAACATCTTGATCGGGTATGTTAGATTATAAGCAGAAATAAAATAGAAATTAAAATAGCAGTTCTCTAGGAACATGAGCAGACAACAAAACATTTGTGAGATCTGAACTTGATAAGGAGCGAACCACATTTATTTATATGTGTCTTTTTATATTTGACAGGAACTCTACTACAGCGAAAGGAAAATTATGCAGTACTTTGCTTAGGGCTAGGCTTTTCAGGACAATAGTAATAACACGCACTTTCTGTCAAACTGTCAAAATGATTGATTAATGACTCTATGAGTTATGACCCTCTGTGTTCCCCTGACTGACAGTTCTGTAGGTGCACATAATGTTTGACTACTGGTAACTCCTGTGGATCTCAATATGTAGAGGTGTGTGTAGGGTGTGTGTGCTATGTAAAATGACTTGTCAGCGTGGATACTTAGACTACAATAAAGAGAAATACTAAATATTTAGTCTATGGTGTGACGTGTGTGTGTGTGTGGGGCGGGGGGGGGGGGGGTCGGGTGGGGTATATTTGGGTGTGTGCTAGTGCTTGTTGGAATTATTAAACAATGTGAGATCAATGTCAGACAATCAAATTCATTTAATCCTGCGTCACCAAATATGGGATTAACCCCAGTTGATACTGACATTATTGTAAGAGAGGGTGGTGATATTGGTGGTTATACAGTGGTACAGAGACTTAGATTCAATAGTTTGGAGATACAGCGTTGTATACATATGTGTGCGATATCCACCACAGACTTGGCGACCTACACTATATACCTGCATGATATTACGGCCGAAACAGTGTCGTTTTTCAGACTGTTAGCTGGCGATGGGGGTTTAATCAACAGAACATTGAGAGGTCCTAGTCTAACCTCTGATGTTAACACTGTCTTGGCACCTAACAATGATTACCGTGCGGATGTATTCACAAATCAGCTTGAGAAGATTATGCAAAGTAAATCTAATTTACAGGTTGATGACATCTTGGATCTATATGTGTCTATAGCACGTGGTAAACACGGTGGTGCTTATCGAAACATACGTGATCTAGAACCTATAGTGGAGACTGCAGAAGACCGCCGCATGTTCAGAAAAGCATAAGATAGGTTTTAATGATATCACACAGTTGGAGCGGTTGTTACACATAAAAATAGTGGTCTTCCATAGATGGTGCAATGGTATGTTGAAGTATACGTCCAATGACATACCTCATCACAAGACAGTGTTCTTGTACCTGCACAATGGCCACTATTTTAGGATTAAGAATCTGAAAGCGTTCATAGGCACTACATATGTGTGTAATAATGGGAAAAGAGAAACAGCGAGGTCAGCTAGTTTTTTTTTTTGTGATGCACCTGTGATGACCATCAAACCTCGCAGACCTTCTCCAAACTGATACGACAAAGCAGGAAGCATAGCATTGTCTAGAATGGCCTTGTATGCTGTAGCATTAAGATTTCCTCTTCACTGGAACTAAGGAGCCCAAACCTTGTTCCAGCATGACAATGACCAATGACTTGCTACCAAGTTTAGAGTAGAAGAACTCGAGGGGCCTTCACAGGGCGGCTGTGGCTCAGGTGGTAGAGCGCACCTATAGAGCACACCCAAAATCTAGTGGAAGCCTTCCCAGAGGTTATTAGAACAGCAAAGGGAGAAATTATATGCTTTGTTTGATGGTATATTATATGATGGTTAAGTTGTCCACACAGAATTTGTATGTTTGTGACTATCCTGCACTTGATATGGCTCTCCACCTCGTATCATAACTGCTGGTTCAGTCGACTCATTTCCAGTGTATAAAGCCTGACCGAGTTGTATTTGAGTGAACTTAATGTTTCCATTGACCAATCTACGTTTACGTGGACAGTAATAATCTAATTATTGACCTTATTCTGAATAAGACGTATAATATTCTGTTTAAAGTGTTTACACGAGTCGCTTTTAGAATATTCCTTTCATGTTCAGGTTTTATGTGTTATAGAACATAGAGCGATTAACGGTACACGTCGCTACGTCCCGACGCCACGCTGTCCGACGTTCCCTCCAGAATTTCACATATTGACATACAGTTGGTCTTCGTTATGGTACCGTATACAGTTCTGTGTGTTTCATTTTTATTTTTACGAAAGCTTATTTCAAGTGCGGTTAATTATTAGTCATGCTATACATGCAAGTGGATGACTACTTGAAGCCGTGGGCTGCGTCCCAAACTGCATACTTACCTAAATACGTGTAAGTAAGTAAGTATGCGGTTTGGGACGCAGCCGTGCTCTCGTTTGCCGTTAAACGGTTGAGCGCTGCCGTGTGTGTACGTGTCCTGTTGCACAATGCGGTGAAAACTCTCACACGACGTTAATAGTGTGATTAAGGTGTGTACATGTCTGTAACACACATCGATAACGCAACTAAAACAGGAATGCTTCACGTCTTAATTCGATTTTTGTTTACTTCGAGTATGACTTTAGTAGAGTAAAGTCAACAATAATCACTGTTTACATGTTAGTTTCTTAATCAGAATATCGTCTTAATACCGGATTACCATTGTCCATGTAAATGTTGTCCTGAATGTATGTTTCCTGGTTACACGTATAAAACCTTAAAACCTATTATTTGCTCTATTGATAAAACTCTTCTCTATTCAATTACATCTTCACAATATCTACCTTCTTCATGCTGCACGACTTGATAAGCAAATGAGCATGAACTACAACTAATATGCAAATTAGCCCGCGACACCATCTAGCGGTTTGGAGAGGAAGTACTAGCTACTTTCCCTGAAAACAGCTAACAACACTGAACATGTATGTAGGCTAACTTATATATATATATATATCTTTCATGATAAGTAGTTAGGTAAGCTTTAGCATATATTTTTAATAAGAAACGTGTCACAACATAACCATTTTTTGACTATACAAGATTAACTAAATACAGTAACAACTTAATGGCGATAAAATAAGAATATAAGAATTAAACAGCAACAAAACTAAGCCCAAAAACTAAACACGTGGCATTAACAAACCAAACCAAGATTATTTATTTATATAAACAAGGACAATAGCCATAATGTTAAGATTTCACCCTCAAAAATTTAAGTGTATATTTGTGCATAAATAAATAAAAAAGGATAGACATTCTGCACAAAGACTCCTGTTATGTGTGTTAATAATAATAATAATAATAATAATAATAATAATAATAATAATAATAATCTGCTCAGCAGGCCCGGGATTAGTCAACATCACGGTTCACTACACTTCTACACCCTAAAACCCGCACTCTGACCAGATTAAGTGATAAATATACCCGGAATCCTTCCCTACAAACATTTAAAATAAATAAAGCTCATTTACCGAACAGATTAAAAGAAGGATAATGTAGTGAAAAGTCTCCCGCTTTCTCCAGACTTACTTCCACCAAAACACTGACGCTTTTCCCGCGCGCGTTTACACACTACATGACTATTTCCGCTTTCACTGGGATGCCAGATCGCGAGGTTTTACATTAAAAAAAGAAGAACAAAAAACTTGAATTGTATTCACAACAGTGTTGAGTGATTTCACACACCCATTCATACACTATGCACTGGGGGAGGAAACCAGAGTACCTGGAGGAAACCCCCACAGCACAGGGAGAACATGCAAACTCCATACGCACCAGGGAGCAGTGGGAATCAAACCCCCAACCCTGGAGGTGCAAGGCGAACATGCTAACTACTAAGCCCCTGTGTGCTTGACTACCGGACCGATAAAATATAAACTTTTCTCACTAGGCTAGTTTGGTGTCGCTAGCTGAGAGGAGGCACAGCTAAGCTATCACTGTATGGGTTTAGCTGCTACAGCGCCATGTAGAGTACATTATCTTTCCTTCTGCTCCGCTCAGATCATGTTCACGTAAACTGGAACTCATCTAGACATTTACACGCCTTGTTTTCCTGCTCAGCATCAGAGGATGTTTCTGTTTCAGTTTCAACTCTTACTGCTTAAATAAAAATCAGCGTATATCCATCGAGATCCGTCAGCCAAGAAGACACGAGTATGTCTACATGTGTATTTTCCTGTAAACCCTGTCTGATTGGTCTCGCCTCTGTTCACTGAAGATATAAAATTACAACTCCACCGTCTTCTTTTACTGACGTTCAGTTACGTAGCAACGAACCGCTCCGAGTGGAGAATTATTCGTGGCTCAAGAAAAAATCTTCGAGCAAAACGTGATTTATTTTAAAAATGCATCTTACTTAATATTGTTTTCTTAACAATAATTTTATTGACATCAGTAACTGTAATCAAATTCCATACATTTAAAATGTAATGCGTTACATTACTGCGTTATCAGGAAAAGTAATTAGTTTACAGTAACGCGTTACACCCAAGAAAAAAATAAAACGTAAGACAAATTACATATAATTTTAGCGCCCCCATGAAATGGTTTGTCCCAAGTGATGAACGTGCCAAATAGACATATAAATACACAGACGCCTGATTGGCTGCTTCGGCCCGTTGGTTCGATACGTCAACGCGTCCGCCATATTGATCCGGGCAAGACTTCCCTATAAACAAACACAAGTGAACGGTTTTTCTGGATAAAAAGCACAATAACGTTTACAATTCTCAACCAATTTCAATGGTTTATGATCTGCGTGGAATACAAAATACTTCTGTCTCCAGTTACTTAGAATCTCTATAGTTAGACTTGGAAAATTATTAATTCTTATAAAATATCGTGAATCTTTAAGTACTAATAATTGACCATCATTGAGAAAATGAAGCAAAATTGGCAAATACAAATGAAATAGTGAGGCACTGGCAGTCAGTCTGCTTTCTATATATGTATAGCAATAAAAGCATACAGATACACTCCAAAACAGACAATTACAAAGATAATCCAGTTTATGGATCCGGTAAAACATTTACAGTTACAGTATTAAAACATTTATGTGCTGCTGCTGATGATGATAATAATAATAATAATAATAATAATAATAATAACAATAATAATAATATAAACATATTAATAATAATAGGCGAGTTGCTGTATCGTAAGTTGCCTGGACCAATATGGCGGCGACGTTGATGCACGTTCCAGCGACCTATGTTCAATTCAATTCAGTTTTATCTGTATAGCGCTTTTAACAATGGACATTGTCCCAAAGCAGCTTTACAGAAATATATAAATTCAGGATAGATTTTAAATGTATAAATTTATCCCTAATGAGCGAGCCAGAGGCGACAGGGGTGATGAAAAACTGCTTGAGACGATATGAGGAAGAAACCTTGAGAGGAACCAGACTCAAAAGGGAACAGGTCCTCATCTGGGTGACACCGGATAGTGCGATTAAAAATAAATAAATCCCTTCTATAAATGTCCTAATATTACATGGTCAAATAATGCAATTGTGTAACCAGGAAAATTCATTACAGTTTTTACATGAAGTCTGTTTTGTTGAACTTCTCCACTGTTCACTGATGGAGACTTGAGTGCAGAACTGTTTACGGTAATTGCAGTCCTAAAGCTATAATAGCAGGAAAGTAAATACTTTTCATATTGAAGTTCTAGGAGTTGCAAAAGGAGACATTCACACCCCCTACTGTTGGGATTAAAACTGTTTCACCCCTCAGCTGAATGCACAAATTATTAACATCAACATGACCATTTAAACAGAAAACGTCTAGTTTCGAAATGTAAATATATGCACAATAAATAAACATTTATATAATTCTACACTAACACTAATCGACTAATACTGCCCAAAATGTTTCATTTTGGATTGCCTTCCTTATAAATTTTCTAAACATTCACAGAATTATCACATGTGTAATTCCAAGATCTCAACTCATCACACACTGCACACACACAGTTTATAACGCATTTTAAACATTGCAAGACATGCAGGGGTTAACTAATAGTGTATTTAATGTAGATACTATACTCTTACAATAAACAAACATAGTGCTGACCCTTGGGAAGCCACCTGATTATGTAAGAAGTTCTATATACTCACTTAATATACTCTTGGACTGTTTTCTGACTATGGGCAGCATGTATTTTCTTCTGTCCTATGTCACTGTTTTTTTGTTTGTTTGTTTTTGGTTTTTTAATGCTGTAATCAATCCATCTGAAAAAAAATCTGCAAACAGTGCAAATTCAGAAATAAAGAAAAGCACAATGAAATGCAGATAGAGTTATTAAAATACAGTTTTTGAACCAATATGGTACCTTTTCTCTGAGTAGTATCAAAATGTTATTGTGATAAGGTAATGATTTTTCCATTAAAAATGACAAAACACAGGTGTAAGATAATCATTTATAGTGTATTTAGAAAAAATAACAGAGATCATAAAAAACTGCAAGGATTTTTCACCATCAAATAATAATAATAATAATAATAATAAGTATAAGTATAAGTATAAGAATAATAAAACGACCTCTACACTATTTAATATCACTAGACAATATTATTTCATCTTGTATAAACGTTTATGCTATTATAATATATGTTGAGTCAAATATTATTGCCAATTCATCCCCTTGCACTTCTAAATATCCATTACATAAAATATATATTAGAGACAATCACATAATAAGCACACATTCTTTGCTGATATTCTTGTATCAACCACTAGGGGGCAATAAATCCATTAGAGCCATTGCTGTGCATTAATCCTAATTGAAAGTTTTTACTGTAAGAGTGAGTAAGAGCATTTGATTTGTAAGATGTAATTTATTATTATTATTATTATTATTATTATTATTATTATTATTTCTAAGGCACTCATTTATCTTGCCATACTTCATTGATTTAATTTGTGGAAAACACATTGACAGCAAAACCTCAAAGTACCAAAGTTGCACTGAGTTACAAAAAAACAACCAGAAAACAGAAAAGAAACCAACAGACAAAGAGCACATAGAACATCATAATCTTAATGCGGTATACTGAGACTCTGATATAGAAAAATTTGCTTGTGTAAAAACGTGTGTAAACTTGCTAACACCTAAAAAATGTGCACACTGATTTTTTTTAACAGGAGTCAGTGGAGGATTATGTCTAACATGAGCAGAATACCACCTCTGTTTGCCTTAATGAATATGCTATTTGAGTGCTAACTAAAAAGGTCAAATACAGAGTGGTGCAAACTACAAATGGATTAATTCAGCATTGTCAGTGTGATTTAATAAGCCTGAGAATTACTCCAATAACAGTGACTGCATGTGCAAATGAATACAACCAAAGGCCAGATATTAAAATTGCTAAATTTGAGTAAAATTGAATAAGCCCATTCTATTATATTATTATTTTAATAATTATTCCTCAAGGTTTTGTCTCAATATCCTCAAAATACTGAGAAATATATGTTATGTAAAGTTGCTTTTGTAGTTTTCATTATGTTTGTATTATTAATGAGAGCTTTCAAATGTAACTATTTGCATTTTTGATTAAAAGAGTCTTATCACCTTTAATTTGTGTTTCTGTTTGAGACATAATTACATGTGTGCTGTGTACGAGATCTGAACTTGTTAGTGCTATTGAGAAACCACTAAAGTCTCATTTACATGTTGTTTCTTGTCCCTACTTTGCATGCAATGTTATATACAGACACTATATATACACACACAGCATAGAATTTGCTCTAAGCATTTTAAGCATAGAATTTGAAAACAATTGCTGATTCAAAAGAAATAGAAAAAAAGGAAGTCTTAAAGCCTACACATGAGCTGTATATCTAAAAATATAGTTTGCACATTTTTATAAAATACCAATGTTTACGTTTAAATACAAGAAATAAAAACTAAACAAAGATAAATGTTGTAAATGATTAATAAGAAACATTTCTGAAGTGATAGTAGCTGCTGAAATCTTCATGACTAGTCAAGAATAATTCAAAACAAAAGTATATGTAAGAGTCAGGCATATTAAGAACTTGGGTGTTAAGTAATTTTGCATTAACCAACCAAATGATTAATGTGCTTTAAAAGGTTTTGCTCTTCTGCTATGCAGACGTTGACTCTTTCTCATCTACAAACTGAGTGAGAATTTCATCGATGGCTTTGTAGTCATAATTCACCTGCTGTAGGTCCAGCGCAGGGACTAAGGTGACCAGGAGACGTTCTCTTGATCTGGGGCTAAAAGAAAGAATTTGAGTTGTTGTGAAACAGGAAAACTCTATTTAAGTTCTTGTGAAAGAGAGAAACTCTATTTGAGTTCTTCTGAAAGAGGGGAAATGTATTTGAGTTCTTGTGAAAGAGGGAAACTCTATTTGAGTTCTTGTGTTATAGACCAAGACTATGGCTTCTGTCTCAAATGCCAGATAATCTACAGTTTTATATCATTTTGAACTGCGCAAACTGTCTCGTCGTACAGAAATATAATACAGATTGTATTATAATTGGACTGTTTTGCATAGTGCTAGAATTTCTAGATATCTTACCTGCAAACAGTAATTGTGGGTTACTGGTTTCTTGTCCTATTTTTGGTCTGTCCTGTGTCTCATGCTGCTGTGTACCAAAGTCTGTTCTTCTTCCTGAGTTGGAGGCTCCCGATGAAGTTGCAGCACTTTTTTCATGATAGGAAATAGGAAATAGGACCCCTTGATCTTCTACACGTACAATCACCTTTTCAGTTTCTCTCTTTATCCTCTCTAAACCTTTCTCCAGGCTCTCACAGCGGGTCAATAAACTGCACTTCTCATTTTTTAGATTCTCCACCTGAGTGTGAGGGAAGGACAAGATCAGAATTTCAGTAATAGGACATGAAACAAACTCACACCTCATCTGGTAATGCATTTTATTTTGACTTACTTAGGTTATATGCATTTAGGTTTAGGTTGCATTTTCCCTTCTAACATTTACAACATTAGTATATCCATTAGCTAGTCTTGTTCTTTTTCTTGGTCTCTCACCAGAGATTGGAGCTGCTTTATTTTCTGCATGGCCTGCAGGTACTTAATTTCAAAGGTGGGCTGTGTGATTTCATTGCTCTGCTGCTTCATCACTGTACTCTTGTCAATCACACCATTACCATCATCCTTCAGTACTTTTTCAACATCCTTCCTTTCTGCTTCATTAGCACCACTATCAGGGGGGAACATGGCAGGTGAACAAAAAGTCTCAGATGAGACTGTGGATGTTGGCAGACTATCTGGAATGTGACCAGAATTTATTCTTCTGGCTTTCTTTTTATCTGGATTCTCTTGATTTGAGTCCAGGGCTCTCTTCTGCCTGAATTGAAGGAGAAATTAAATCATTCAGGATACTCATAATGCCTCGCTATTGTGAAGGTGCATGAGAGGGAGTGACAGAGTACCTTGCAGGAGTAGAAGGGAGCTGAGTGTCAACTAAAGTGTTAACAGAAGGTCTGGAGCCTAAAGGATTAGAACACAAGTTACAATAAAATTGTAAACAATAAATACAGACGGATACACATGTAGATAAAATAGGTCTTTACCTGCCCCTGTGTGAGAAGAGGAAATAAGGGCAGAGCTGGGTTTCTTTTGGTAGGATGACTTGGGACTAGACGGCCTCTGCTGAGCGGAAAAACATGCAGATGAAGGATATGGAATTATCGAAAACTGTGAATATTTGATTAATCAAGCAATTCTCACACTGTAATTCATAGATTCTGTAATTATGAATCCATAAAGATCCTTAACACATTATCTCTATACACAGTGATGCTTATTATGCATATTTTCCTTTTAACTGTGCATATTTCTATCACCACGTTCACTAAAATCATACCACATTGTAGATCCACCATGACCGTTCTATATAATGTTTAAGTGAATTTATTTCAAAGCCTAGCTAATATAGGGATAATGCACAACCTCAGAAAATCTTTATGCTTGGCAGCACAATGTCACAGCTCTAGCTCCAGGCTAGATCCTGAGTTCAGGGAGGAGTTTCTGTGCATGTTCTCCATGTTTGTGTGAATGTGTGGGTGCATGATGCCCTGCTATGAACTGAGGGAAGTGCTGCAGTAGTAGTAGTATTTTCAAATGAAATTAATGCTGCTATATAACAGCTGACACACAAGGCCCTGAACTTTCCTCAACAGCAGAGCATCCTCCTTGTTCATAGCTTCAGTCCTCTACAATCAATAAATAACTAGAGCTGACTAATTAAAAGAAAAGATAGAGGTTCATCTTTCTAAAGCAATACACAACACCTCACCTAATTAGTTCTAAATCTAGGCAAAGACATACACTTTAGTCATTTTGCACCCATGGAAATAGTCTGTCTTTGATACTAGGCTAGCTTTTCAAAAAAACGTCTCAGTTACGCATGTAACCCTGTTCCCTGAGAAGTGAACGAGACACTACGTTTAGCATAACACTATGAGATCAGCCTCACACGCGACAGGCATCTGAAGCTTGTGTAAAATCATGCCGTGTTCAGGTGACGTGACAATTAAGTGTGTTGCGTGATACATATATGTATGTTTATGTATGTGTATATATATATATATATATATATATATATATATATATATATATATATATGGCACCAGTGAACCGCGCCATCAGCCTCAATTATCTGAAGCAAAGACTCAATTCACAGGCATGCCCTGGTATGACAAAGCTACACAATGCCTCGTTCCCTTCTCAGGGAACAGTGTTACATGCGTAACCCAGACGTTACCTTTCAAAGGGAACTCCACATTGTGTTTAGCATAACATTATGGGAACGAGAATACCCACTCCGTCATACCGAGGGTACGGCCTGTTCAAAAAGACTCAAGCCCCAGGGTCATGGAAAGACACTCGTGCCCGGGGTGGAATGAATATCCAGGCTGTAATATTGAATGAATGTGTGTGGCGTAGACCACCCTGCAGCAGAACACATGACCTGTAAGGATACTCTGTTGGACAAAGCCCTCGAGGAGGCGACTGCCCTAGTGGAATGAGCCCTTATGCACAGAGGCATATCGAGACTGTGTACCTCATAAGCGATAGAGATTGCTTCCACTGTCCAATTAGAGATGTGCTGCTTTGACAGAGCATCAACACTACTGTCACCGCCAAAGCAGACCAGCAGTACAGAGAGCCCTTACTGGACACAGCAGGTGCATTCTCTCTTGTTCTGGTGTGAGGAACGGAGGAGGGCAGAAAGCCTGCAACACTACTGGCTGGGCAGCAGATGTAGGCACTTAAGGAATATAATCCAGCCTAGGATACAGGAAGGCCTTGACTATTCAAGAGGTAAAGTCAAGGCAGTAAAGGGCAACAGAGATAGCTTGTAGATCTCCTACTCGCTTGAGAGATGTTAGGGCCAGCAGAAAAGCTACCTTTAAAGTCAGAAGCTTCTCAGAGGCTGACTCTAAGGGCTCAAATGGGACCCCTGACAGACCTTCCAGGCCCACAGGAAGGTCCCAGGAAGGTATGTGCGGCCTGCAGATAGGCCTCAGCTGCCTGATACCACGCATGAACCTCAAAGTTAGAGGATGTTGCCCCAAAGAGGTTCCATCAACAAGGGCATGGCTGGCTGAAATGTTGGTCACATAAACCCTGATTGTAGAAGGAGCCCACCCAGCTGAGAAACGTCCTTATAAGAACTTCAGGATTGTACCTATTGCGCAGTTCACTGGGTCTAGCTGATGTTCCTCACACCACAAGTCAAAAAGCCGCAAGTAACCCACTTGAGTGCATACAATTTCCTCGTGGATGGTGCTCTAGTGTTCAACATGATCTCTACAACCTCAGTTGTGAGACCAGAATTTATGAGTTGGTGCCCCTCAGGGGCCAGACCCACAGTTTACATAGTTATAAATGATAAATCAGCCCTCCGGCTTGAGACAGTAGACCCCTGCAGATGGGAATCTCCCAGGGAGTGACATCTAGCATGGACATTATCTCTGAGAACCATATTCGAGCTGGCCAATAAGGTGCTACTAGCAGCAGACGTAGATGGTTTTGGCGAACTCTCGCTAGAACTTGTGGGAGCAAAGCGATCGGGGAAAAAGCATTTAGATGCGACCTCGGCCACACGTGCACCATGGTGTCCAGCCCAAATGGTGCAGGAGGAGTGAGGGTGAACCACAGCAGGCAGTGTTGTCACCTCAGAGGCGAACACATCCACTTCTGCTTGGCTGAACCTCCGTGATATGGACTCCACCACTTCTGGGTGGAGCCTCCAACCCCCAGGCCTCAGCCCCTGCCTTGACAGGATGTCTGCCCCCACATTCCAGTTGCCCAGAATGTACATTGCACTCACTGACAAGAACCTTCCCTCTGCCCACAGAAGAATTAGTTATGCCTGCCTGAACAGGGGGTGTGAACGTAACCCTCCCTGGTAGTTGATATTTAAGACTCCCAATTCCATCCCCACTGTTGAGCTCACTCCACAGGTCTGCTTGGTAGGCCTGCAACACTGCCATTGTACGCAGTGAACCACAAGTAAAACCCGCTGCCACATAGGCTTTGCCCACCAATGCTGAGGTGGCCTTACATGGCTTGGAAGGCAGAGCCGATCCCCCTAAATTACCTGCTGTCAATGGAGAGAGATGGTTCGCAAGCACCTCCTCCACCTTCGGCATAGCTAAGTAGCTGTGCTGTTCACTCCCCACGATGGCAGAATAATCAGACACCGTGGGGTTATAAACACGGCTAGTGCATGGGTTTCCCCAGAAGCGTGATATTTCATCATGCACTTCTGGAAAAAAGGGGAGTTTTCTTTGGTGTGAGGGAGATTTATTTTCACTGGGGAGGAAGCACTAATCCAGCCTGCTATGAGCCACTTCCTCTTCCCTGGCCCAGTCTAGATTTAGTTTTTCAAGTGCCCTAGTAATCACCTCAAGCAGCTCTTTAAATGCTTGAGAGCTGCTCTCTGTTTTTGGTGCAATGGCTCCTCCTACTGGCTCTTTGGTGTCAGAGATGGTGTTTTGGCTTTCCATAGAGGAAAGAGGAGTCGCGCTGCGAGCTCCAAAGTCCGGCAGAGACCCAGACTTGGAAGACAGAGCAAGAGATAGAGCAGCATTCCTCTATGGCCCTCTTCCAGATCCATACAAGATCTCCAGGACCTGAGCCGGCTGGCTGCCTTGGTAGCGGCTCACCCAGATCGGCGAGGCTCTGAAACCCATCTGACTCTGGCCGAGAAGAGGGCAAGTCACGAGTGGAGCTGCCTAATTGTAAAGCGTTCACAATGCCTTACTTGTGGCATGCTTGGCATGCTCCACCTCTAAACACTTCACACAGAAAGTATAACCCCGATGAAACGGGAGCAAGGTGTATCACACTTCATGAATTCTCTCATGCTCATTCTTTTTTCATCTCTTATTCTAAAGGGACAGAAATTGAGATTTTTCTTTATCTTTTTTTTAAAGAAAAAGAGGTAATGAAATGTCTTTTTCAGAGCGTTACACAAACGACTGACATGCAGTTGACAATAATAAGGCTGACGGCATGGTTCACAGGTGCCATATATATATCATGCGGCGTGCTTCATTGCAACATCACCTCATCATGGCAGGTTACATAAGCTTCAGATACCAGACACGCGCGAGGGCGTTTCCCATGGCATTCAGCTAAAGTAATGTGGAGTTAACTTTAAAAGGGAACTGTATTTTGTGTTTACTCAGGTTACCTTTGTTTTTATCTTAGATTTTGTTTCAATTTCTGAAACAATTTAGTGTGAGATATACACAAGCTGACTTAATAAAGAAAATAATTCCTGGGGCTCATCTTGTAAAATCAATGCACAACAACCCACACAATTATTCCTATCATTAGCAAAGACATAATTTGGTGGAGTTTAGGGATTAATTGTCTTCTCAGGTAATCATACCAATCTCATATATTTAAACAACCACAATGGTTAACCAAGAATACAGAAAAGGAGGTTGAGAACATTGTTCTGTTTCACATCCTTTTGCAAAGCTCTGGAATCACATACAACACAAAATAATCTTTTGGAAATAGTCTCTCTTTTTTTACTTCAGATGATTTATAGCAAAAAACTAGATAGCCTGTGTACTACCAAGTACATAGTCATCACTATCAAGTAGTGTTTTTTTCTCAATCCTTGTTAAAACAGTATGTCATCACCTGCTTCATGTTCTCCTGCTGCAACTTCTGGTTTCGCTCACTGTTTCAAAACATATACACAAGATTACACATAAACTGCTGTAATTCCTTCAACATTCACCTGATTTGGATGTAAATATCCTCAAATTAAAGCTGGAAGTCTACTTTGGTAGAAATATTTATTGGAAATGAGAGGATTCATTTCTCACCGTTGTTTGTAGGTTTTCTGGTTTCTGGGTTGTTCATAATCATAAACCTCAGGCTCTTCTTCATCTGTACAACTCCTGTGAGAATCAAGCACATACATGAGCACATACATGAGCAAATAAACACACACACACACACACACACACACACACAAACACCCACACACACGCAAGAAGGTAAAGAGATACACAAACACACCTGAATTGAGGGTCAGAGTTCATGTGGCAGAACCACTTCTTAGGGAGCATTTTAGGATCAATGCCATCTGGAAGTTTTCGCCACTTCAGACAATTATCACACTGAATACAGCTTTGATCTGGCCTGTGAGTCCACAGAATCATGCGTTAATAGTTATGTAAATGTGCTCCCATGTTAATGAATGTGGCCTTTTACACAGGATGTGTCAGCGCACAAACAGTGTTGCTTCTGTTTTAATGGTCGCAACCCGGAAACCTGTAATATCTGATCTGTGCCCATAGCAGTTTAAGACTTTAACAAAGTTATATTGAATATTATTAGAAATGTATTTTATATCTGACTACTGCTCCCACCTGTCTGACAGTATATTCAAAATGTGTCCAAATTACCATTAATATTTTCCAGCAACTTTGTGACTCAAATTATGGACACAACCAAAAAGAAAATACCTGAGGTTCATAGTTCTGGCCAGCAAACTAATACCTGGCCATGTGAGTGAGTGAGTAAGAGAGAGAGAGAGACTTTTAAACTTACACAGTATCCTCAGTGAAGTTAGCTTTAAGCTCATATACATATACCTGTTGCTTCCAATATTCCTCGAGCTTATTACCTACATTCTTTAAGGTTTTCCTGCACAGACACAAAATAGCATACTTTACTATGTCAATGATTTAAAAAAAATCTATCAATCTAAAATATCAGTGGTCTTAAGATAATTAAGATAATACTCATACTGTATACATTCTATATTCAAGCATTTGTATATAGATAATTAATTCCTGCACTCCTGAAAGTCATAGGTCATCTGGACATGTTACTCAAACACACCTGTAGTCTTCAGTATTATCAAAGTCCTGCTTGTTGTGAACTGGTGTGAGGTGGTTACACTCAATTACCCCGATAACTCCCACTGCTCTTCCGTCAGCCTGGTAATAGAACATAACAACCACTCTAAATATCATGAATAAAAGACAATTTTGTTTTGTTTACTTCATAAAATTACCCCTGAACTGAATCTGATTATGTATTTTCTTGCATGATGAAAGGCCCTGATATACAGTAAGTAGTCTTGCATATTGGTCTACATGTGCTCAAGCACAATTAGCTATAATCTGTAATTACCCATAATAGGTTTTCATCTTGTGCAAGTATGTGCAGTGGCCCAACCTCTGATTAGTCAGCTGAGCAGAATTTTCTATATATCTGCATAAATATAACCTAAAACATCATCAGATTTGTTTGTGTATCATGGCATAAAGCAGATTTCTGAGGCCCTCAGAGAAAGAGTTGTTGATTCTCATCAGGCTGGACAAGTTTACAAAACCATTTCTAAAAAGTTTGGACTCCACCAATCCACTTTCAGACAGATTGTGTACAAATGGGGGAAATTGAAGACCACTGTTACCCTCCATTGTTAGGAGTGGAGACCAACAAAGATCACTCAAAGGCAAGTCATGTAATAGACCATGAGGTCACAATGGAACCCATGGTGACCTTTAAGTAACTAAAGGCCTCTCTCACATTGGCTAATGTTAATGTTCATGAGTCCACCATCCGGAGAACACTGAACAACAATAATGTACAAGGCAGGGTTGCAAGGAGAAAGCCACTTCCCTTGAAAAAGAATATTGCTGCCCCTCTTCAGTTTACTAAAGATCATGTGGACAAGCCAGAAGGCTACAGGAAAAATGTTTTGTGGATAGATAAGACAAATATAGAACATTTTTGTTAAAATGAGACGAGCTATGTTTCGAGAAAGGAAAACACCGCATTAGAGCATAAGAACCTTATCCCATCTTTGAAACATGGTGGTGGTAGTATCATGGTTTGGGCCTGTTTTGCTTCATCTGGACCTGAACGGTTTTCCATCATTGATGGAACAATGAATTCTGAATTATACCAGCAAAATATACACGGAAACTCTTGGGAGAAAGTGGGTCATGCAGCAAGTCAAGTCAATGCCCTAAGCACACAAGTCATTCTACCGAAGAGCATTTAAAGAAGAATAAAGTTAATGTTTTGGAATGGCCAAGTCAAAGTCCTAACCTTAATCCAATAGAAATGTTGTGGAAGAACCTGAAGCAAACAGTTCATGTGAGGAAACCCACCAACATCTCAGAGCTGAAGCTGTGAACCAGTCTCATGGCTACATGGAAGGAGCAATGTCCAACAACTTTAGCTTGCAAACTTAGAGGACTTTCATTAAACAATTCAGTCCTGTCAGATCAAGAATAGGGCAGAAGCCACCACCCATATTCTAAACAGGGTTCTAAACCCCTTATTCTAAAAGGGTCTACTTTTTTTATTCTTCAAAATTTTGGACACCCTACAAAGTCAGTATTTAGTAATACCCCCCTTGGCAGACATTGATTGCCCGTTTAAGATCTTTTCACAGATCTTCAATAATGGTTAATTCAGTGCTTTATGAAGGCCATTCCAAAAGCTTCAGTTTGCATTTCTTAAAGTAGTTCATGGTGAATTTCGAGGTATGTTTTGGATCAGTTATGTTGTGGAAGTCAATCTCTTTTCAGCTTCAGATTTCAGTCTGGGTCACATTTGTTTCCAGAATTTTCTTATATTTACTGGAATGAATTTACTGGAATTTTCTGTGCAACTGGCTGCCACACAACTCTAAAACATAATAAACACATATCAACAGTTGGCAAAGCGTTCTTTTCATTAAATGCTAATCCTTTTTTCTCCAAACATACCTTTTACTGATTGTGGTCAAAGAACTACATTTTTACTTCATCAATCTACAGCACATGTTTACAGAATGCCTCTGGCTTATCTATATAGATGTGGTTTTGCATACTTCAGACATTGACTTCTGCAATTAAGTCGTATGTACGGTTTTCTTCTGATGACTCTTTCATGCAGGTCCCTGCTGTCATTTGGGAGTTTTACTTGTTTAGTGTTAGTACTATGTTTAAAGAGTCAGCACATTTGTTATGTTCTGGATTTGTTATTTCTAATGAAAATTCTTGGCTTGCCAAATGAGTCAATTAATGTCTAATGAGTTATTAGATTCTGAGATTGTTTTGAAGGGTGTCCACTTTAGCACACAAACAATTACAATTTTTTTCGCTAATTTTGAAGTTCATCAAATATAAAGTAAATACTGCAGGGGAAATAAGTATTGAACGCATCAAAAAAAAAAAATCTGTAAATATATTTCCAATGAGATTATTCACATGAAATTTTCACCAGACTTTGGTATTAACTCACGAAATCCACACATATAAAGAAATCTAAACATTACAGTCCATAAATGAAGTTATATGCAATAAAGTGAAATGACACAGGGAAAAAAGTATTGAACACGTTAACTGAAATTTATTTAATACTTAGTGGAGAAGCCTTTGTTTGTAATGACGGCTTCAAGACGCTTCCTGTATGAAGAAATTAATCGGCTGCAGTATTCAGGTGTGATTTTGACCCGTTCTTCTAAACATATTGTCTTTAAATCTTGTTCAGTTTGATTCGAGTCAGGTGATTGACTGGGCCATTTTAAAACCTTGTTTTTTTTTTCCTCTGAAACCAATTGAGAGTTTCCTTTGCTGTATGCTTTGGATCGTTGTCCTGTTGGAAGCTCCACCCACATCTCATCTTCAATTATATGAAGTCTGCCAGTACCATGTGATAAAAAACAGCCCCACACCATGATGCTTCCACCTCCAAACTTCACTGTTGTTATAGTGTTTTTTGAATGATTTGCAGTGCCATTTCTTCTCCAAACATGGCGTGTAGTATGACAGCCAAAAAGTTCAATGTTGCTCTCGTCTGACCAGACTACACTCTCCCAGTATATCAATAGGCTTGTCCTAATAAGTTGTAGCAAACTTTAAACAAGCTTCGACATGCCTTTTCTTTAGTAATGGAGTCTTGCGGGGTGAGCGTGTGCCGTGGAGTGCATTGCCTATTGTTTTCTCTGTGGTGATGGTACATGCTGCCTCCAAGTGTTTCTGGCGCTCTTTCCAAGTGGTCCTTGGCTCTTGGGCTACTCTTCTGTCTATTCATCTGTCTCCCTGGTCAGAAATCCTGCGAGGAGCTCCTGTGCTTGGCCGGTTGATGACGGAGTGATGTTGCATCCACTTGCAAATAATGGCCCTAATGTTGTTTACTGGAAGCCTCAATCAAACATCAATATGTGTCACAACAATAAGGTTGCGAAGGTCTTGGGAGAGCTCTTTGCTTTTACCCATCATGAGATGTGTCTTGTGTGACACCTTGATAACAAAAAGCCTTTTTATAGACCATCAATTTACTAACCCAGCTGATATTAATTTGCACAGATAGGTTCCTTGCCTTACCTTGCCTTGGAGACCTGGCATTTACTTGGCATTTTCAATACTTTTTTCCCGGGTCATTCCACTTTATTACACATATCTTTATTTATGGACTTTACATTTACATACATTTACATTTATTCATTTAGCACAGTGGTTTTCAAAGTGGGGCCTTGGGGGCCTTGGGGGCGCCCGGGGGGCCTCAACAATTTGGTGTGAAAAATAACTAAATGTTTGTTTTCTCTTTCTCACTCTCAGATACACAATCAAACACACACAATCAACCAATTCCTGATGTAATGTAATGTAAAGATGTAAGATGTAATTACTAATAAAAAAAAAGGGGGGGGGGGGTATATTCAGAAGTCTGCTGAGTGTTTTAAAGACATCTTGCAAAAGTGGGGCATCGGTCAAATGTTAATGCCATTTAGGGGGCCTTGCCCTGGAAAAGTTTGGGAACCCCTGATTTAGCAGATGTTTTTTATCCAAAGCGACTTACAAATGAGGAAATACAAGCAAAGCGATATATCAAGCAGAGAACAATACAAGTAGTGCTACCGTACAAGATTTATAATTAAGTTCTAGAGAAGCAAAGTGCGCAGAGTGGAGGTGTAAGTGCAATTTTTTATTATTATTATTTATTTAGTTTATTTTTTTCATGAGTTGGTTAGGTATTCACAGAAGAGGTGGGTCTTTAGCTGTTTTCTGAAGATGGTGAGAGATTCTGCGGTCCGGATTGAGGTTGGAAGTTCATTCCACCACGAGGAACAGTTAGTGTGAAGGTTCTGGAAAGGGATCTTGAGCCACGCTGAGTAGGCACTACTAAGCGTCGGTTGCTAATCGATCGCAGATTGCGTGAGGGAACGTAAGCCTTCAGGAGAGAGTTGAGGTAGGAGGGTGCTGTTCCAGACAAGGTCTTGTATGTAATGTTGTCTTTAATGTTGTGAATTCTTAATATTTATGGATTTCTTGAGTGAATACTGATGTCTGTTGAACATTTCATGTGAATAGCCTCATTTAAAATATATTTACTGAAAAAAATGTTGATGCATTCACTACTTATTTCCCCCACTGAATATGTGTTTATTTCTCTATTCTTGATTTGTTCTCTCTCTATTCTGTTCCTGTATGCAAATGATTTAAGAATATAAAATACATTAAGCATTAAATAAAATGTATAATCCTCACCTTGCGCTGACAGGCGACACGCTCATAGGCTTTGATGAGACGGTTGTTGTGGTACATCATCAATCCGTAGTGCTCTCTGCTCTTGGTGTTGTAGCCAAATCTGATTGTTATTGCCTTATTCTGAGACAAAGACTTAAGGATCAGGGCATTTAAAATATTTGAATAATTTAATAAGTAGCTCGTACTTGTGCATCATTGGGTATATTTTTACATTCTGGTGCTGTAATATTTGGCATAAGGATACAACAGAATCAGGTTTGTATGTGTCCGTCCAGATGTTTGCTAGACTCTTAGTGAGAAACTGAGTTTCCACCTTCTTCCCTTGAATGATAATCTGCATTCTTGGCTTCAGGTACAAGATACTGCAGTATGCCTGAATCAAGAAAAAAAAATTAACAAACAGACTTGATTAGTGTTTAAACTTACTCTTGACTCCTGAGTTAAACTGCACCTGGAGATTTGAGGAGGAGCTGCTGCAAAATCTCAATTCAGTTCAGATATTAACACATTCTCACTCACCTGCATATCAAATCACGCATTTTTTTTCTTTGAATAAAGGGCTTCCATTTAACCACCTTAACCCTTAGCCCAGACAAGTGAAGAATATGACAGATTGTTGTCACATGCAACGAGTGACCAGTATTTGACAGATGTTCCTGTAGCTTCTTTAATAATAGTATAGGACTCTTGGCAGCTTCCCTGATTACTTTTCATAAATTTTGGAGCACCATCCTGTTCTTGGTAAGGTCACTGTAGTGCCACATTTTCTCCACTTGGTCATAATGGCCTTCACATTGTTTCACCAAATTAATGGTCTGACACGATACATCTTGTTGTTTTTTTACTTCATAAAATTTTACTTCATGCAATTTTAACAGGGGTGTGTACCCTTTTTATACCCACTGTATACTTGACCGGTTTCCATAACTCCTTGTGAGTTTCTCTCCTTATGACATTTTGCCTTTTCTGTGTGATTTGAGTATTGTTTCTGACTTCTCCTTTCACTTTGACATTTATTGACCTGAATTGAAATGTTTGTCTGATGTTCAATCTTTCTGTTTGACCACAGTTTGCCTTATGATTTTAATTGCTAATAGCAACTTGCACTTAGATCCATGTGTACAACCAGGACACAAGTATTTTTTGCCTAATTAAGACATATCTATTTTAATGCTAGCAAGTCTGAAATCCTGCTTTCTGAAATGACCCCTCTTACCTTAGTGAACTCAGCCAGTGATCTCCAATAACTCAATATTCGTATTGTCATATATAATAGTCATATATAATATATGTAATATTTCCTGTTAAAATTCTCACCCGCAGTGAATATTCACTCTCAGGCACTGACACACCACCTGCTGCCTGCCGCTTGTTTGTCTCCCCGGTTCTCCCGTACACATCAACAGGGATCCGGATGTCGTGACGGTTCTTCATGAAATCAAATTCTAATTCTTCTGAAGGTGTTCTGTAGCAGAATAATTGGTGATGTATATCATTTCTGACAACCCACAATATTGCCCGTGGTCCTCAGCAAAATAAGGTAGGCTACGCTGTCTAAACATTTTTGCAGCACATTTCAAGTGACATGACACGTTTATATCATACTATAATAATGATATGATATGAAAACTATAATGTTATTGCATAATGTTAGCTGTATAACTATATTAGACTTCCTTACTACTTTAAAATGTTGTATTCCATCACATCCTTAGGAAGAAGTGAAGAAATCAAGCTCTCGGCATGTTCACCTGCGTAGGTTCCAGATGATGATGCGGGTTCCGCTTGAGTTGGTGCACAATCCGTCAATGACACTGAACTCAGACAGCAGTTCTTCCTTGGTGTTAAACAGAGAATGTGTCAGGATATCATGAAGACACTCTGCATGCTCCGGTGAAGCACTGAGTGAGCAGCGAGGTTAAGGACCAAACTACACAGAGGATCCTTTAAATTCTCAGAAAGCATCAATTTACCTTTATACTCCTATCCCACGGGCAGGCCCAGTATTTCCTGCACATTCCTCACCCTCATAACTACATATATTTCATATTAGTTTTACTATATACACTGAACAAGTCATCGCAGTTACTGCATAATATGCTATAATATAAAATGAAGAAAATGAAGAACAATGTAACAGTTTAAGTGGTTATGTGGTTGACTATACATTGTTTAATTTATTTTTTTTAATAATCTTATCTCTTGCAGTTATAAATGCATTATAAATTTTACATTTACATTCATTCATTTAGCAGACGCTTTTATCCGAAGCGACTTACAAATGAGAAAATACAAGCAAAGTGATATATCAAGCAGAGAACAATACAAGTAGTGCTACCATTCAAGATCCATTAATTGAGTTCCAGATGAAGCAAAGTGCGCAGAGTAGAGGTGTCAGTGCCAGAGTTATATATATATATATATATATATATATATATATATATATATATATATATATATATAATTTTATATTCAATTTTATATTCAATGCTTCTATCCACCATTCCTATTAAATATAGCCATCTATCTCTCTGGTTCTAAGTAAAGGATATCAGTCTGTCCGGTGTTGGTGAACATGACAGTAGGCACTAGGACATTCTGTGTTTTTATCTTCTTGAGGTAAGTCTGTGACAGGAGACCCACACACATGGTGTCGTCTTTCTTTGAGAACACGATGGCATCCTTCCCCAAGCGCATGGAGCCCGACTTAAAACCGTTACCATAAAGACCCACCGGAACATGGCCTTTTATTGTCTGCTTATCACTGAAGCCAAAACTGAGAGAGAGAGAGAGAGAGAGAGAGAGAGAGAGAGAGAGAGAGAGAGAGAGGGCTTTGTCAGTAAAAGGAGAAACTATACACTGTTTACACATCAACAAATTTGTAGTTAAAGTGAATTGCTAGATGATCTAATTCCCCTCTAAAGGATAACACAGGCTTCATGAACACACTCCTACCTGAGCATTTTGTGCATCTTGTCACAATCCATGCCATTTCCATTATCCATGAAGATGAGGCAGTCCTGGTCTTTGATCACTGATTTATCAATCCAGAGTTGTTCTGCACTGACATCTGGGTCATAAGCATTGTCTGTCAACAAAACAAAACAGGACAAATCTGATACTATCCAATGTTACTAAGGCACAGTTTGCCTTTCTGTTTACATGTTTTAGCTCTAAAAAGCATAAACCTAAGTTAACCTTGAACAAAAACAAAATAATTAATATTCATTTCATCTTCCATAACCTCTTTATTCTGTTCAGGGTAGTGGTAGATCCACAGCCTATCCTGGGAACACTGGTAACGAGGCCGGGATACACGCTGGAACAAATGCCAGTCTATTGCATGACCCCATTTTCAGTGTTTCATTGTTGGGGGTAAGTGACTGATGTTTACCCACAATACCAGTTAACTTTACACACACACACACACACACACACACACACACACACACATACACATATGTATGTGCACGCACAAGCATATGCACAAATTACTTCTTCTTGTATTCATATGCAAAAGTATTTTTATTTCCTTGTTTTCTGCATATTGTACATCCTCCCTAAGGGTTAATCTCTAGAACTGTCCTTGTCAAGCAGCTAGAACGTTGCCAGTAGAAGATTTCAACTCTTTATGAAAAAGGGTTCAGTAATCAGTTGGATGAAGGAAAGAAGAATAAAGAAGCAGTTTTGACTCACCGATCAGTTCTGCTATAGCACTGAAGGGCCAGGTGTGGCTAGTGGAGTTTGTGTGCAAGTACCGTGGACTGATCTTTAGGAGGAAACAAATATGATAATTAAGTACCATGACACATAAAGCTGCTATAAATGATGAATAAATGTTCCAATATTTGTTTAGTGCTCTAGATTTACAGATTTATAAAGGGCAATTAGTAGCATTTTTCATTTCTTTTACAAAGTCTCAAAATGTTTTGAGAAAAATATATAAGTTAACCTGCTTAAAAAATGACAAAATGATAGTGAAAGCATGTGGATTTTCTTCTTTTTTTCTTTGTTTTACATGAGAACTGATCAAAGGTGGAAGATGAGTGAATGATGAAGATTGAAATACTGTAGATCCTACATTAAACCTTTAACTATTGACCTTTCCTTTGGTTAATTATGCACTATAGTCTTTGATTTAATTTTTTTTCTCTCTTTCTCAGATAATATACAGTTTCTCATATGAAGTCTAGTACAACTCCACATAATCAATAATCAATTTATATAATTTTTAAATAATGAAAAATAATGAAATAATGAAGTTTTCCAGTCTGTTTTTTAAAGTACAGAAACTTAAAATGTGACCTATGACCTGTTACTCGTCGCACCATTCTGGTTTTACTCTATTCAAGTGCCACTTTTGACAATGTAGGTCATACTCTACTCAGCGAGTGCCTGGAGCAGTGTACTCAATTTAATTTTCCTGTCTCAACATAGGCAACCACTTTTCCTTAACCACCATGGTCACTTCTGAGGTTCCCACGTGTTTTTTTTTTTTTTCTTGTACATGCTCTCACTGGAACAAACTATACATAAACATGATATCATTACACTGTACATAAACATACAGCTGTATCTTTCTCTGACATCTCTGGTGGCCTCTACTTTCTAAAGATGCTCAGTGAGTAGTCAATGTTAAAAATTGTAATTTTAAAAGTATTTTTTTTCTAAATGAAAACAAAACAGGTCACATTGTTCAGTCTGCCCAAATGTACTTTTTAGGAAACTTGGGTTCTCATACACTTTGTCACATACCAAGCAAAAAACCTTATTTTTCTCCATTTTCTTCACAATTTGGTCACTTACCAAATCCCACCCATCAACCAGCTTCGTCCATCACACAACAGCTGCCAACCAATGGAAGGAGAAGGCTAACATCTGCTTCCTCTGAGACAATTGAAGTTATCTAGCCATATCTGTAAACTGCCTCTCATGCTGCATCACAGGACAACGTAACACACTTGGAGGAGAGTGTGTCTGTCCTCTTCTGCAAACATGAGCTCACAGATGCCCATGATTAGCTAGTATCACTGTGATTGACAGAGGAGAGAGAGGCTTCCAGCCACAGACGACTGTAGCATCCTCAGGATTCAAACTCATGAATTCTGATGAACAGGGCAAACACTTTTCTGTTGTCCCACTTGGGAGTCAACCTTAAGGTTTAACTAAGAACTAAAATTTGACAAGTAAATCAGTTTGTTAAAAGCAGCTTCGGCTCAAAACCCTTTCTTTTGTGAACTAGAAAAAAATATTCTGACATCTGCCATTTGTCATCTGTTGTACATCTACAACCAGTTCAAAATTCTGTAGCTCATTTATTTTCAGGTACAAAGAAGAAGAATCATATTATTCCAGTTTCAGTTTCCATTCATTATCTCTAGTTAATTGAATGATTGAGAAGATATTTTTTTTTGTTGGTTTTAAAAGCTTTAAATGGACCAGCGCACTCTTACATTGCAGATATGCTTTGCATACATACTGCATCTAGACTTTAAAAGCCCACCACATAGCTTCTGCTGATTGTTCCTGTCTGAACAACAATCACACTTCCCAAGTACAGTAATGATGAAATGAAAGTGAAAGTTATCCTATGCAAAACAAGGTTTAGAGAAAGGAAACTGTAACCTGACAGGTATGCTTCAGTTGTTCAATTCAAACCATTTTACTTAACAAAATTCACTTATTTATCATTAATTAACTCAATTATTTATCTTGATGTCATAGTGCTGAAGTTTTCACATCTCAAATTAAATGTGCAGGGGAATTAATGGAAAAATACACCTGTTTAATATGAAATTAAAATTACACCTGTTTTATATGAATTAATTTCAACATTTATTGCTACAGTACACAAAAAGATAGCTGGTTATAGTTTAACCTAATTAAATAAGGACTTACCGAGCTTAAAGGTATTCCTCTACTTGTTACTGTTTCCATCTTTATATGAATCTGCTGTCAACAGTTCCAAAGTGAGCTTCTGATGAAGGATCAGGAGACTCTTCAGCAGTTTTGAAATACAGGAAATAGGCATCAACTTTTTTACTGACTTTAATGAAACTCCACCCCTATGACTCACCACAAAGAGTGGATGCTAATTCTACAGTCAGTGATTGGTTAGAAATCTCATTGGGAATTAAGTCACCTTTCACGTTGCCTTTTATTATGATCACAACCAGACAGTTATATTGTTTCTGAGTTTAATAATAAGATTAATGTTTAGACTTTTTTTTGATGCTGAAGAAGCAAAAATCTAAGTAACCCTTAACCTTCAGACTGATGATTTGCAATGTCTGAACACGATGCTTGAAAAGAAAAATGTATAACGAACTTGAAAAGGTGTAAAGGGGTTCTATGAATTAGTAAATGGGTATCTCTCTCTCTTTATATCGCCATTAGAGCAGTGTTTAAACAGATACATAGCAGACAAATATACATATAGACAATTTTATTTTGTACACGCATACCAACTTAATCTTCACCTATCATCATTCCCTGTTAATGAAATCTGTCAATACCTAATAAAACAGTTTAAGTCACTAACCAAAGTAAGTATACAAACTGAAGCTATGATAAAAGAACAAAAACAATGAACCTTTCTCAAAGAAATTCCTAAATCCTCTGACCAAGTATATGGCTGTACCATCTGACTATTAAATAAATGCCAGTCCTTCAGGCTGAAAAAGAAGGATCCAAATATAATACCAGTAGTTTGGCACTGTGACTCAAAAAGTTGTTTTATATCTGACATCTGAAAGCTAACTACTGTCCCCAACTGCTGTACAATACTGACAATGCTCTTACAGTTAAGAGGGCTGAATGGCAGACCTTGTTAAATAATATTTTATGTTTCTTCCTCATAATGTGTTATATTTTATAAATATATTCTTATATATCTTATATTACTTTTTGCCTTTTCTTATACGTTGAAATGGGAGAAGAGGGGATCAATGCTGGTGCGAAGGTGATCCTGCACAAGGACATGTCTTTGTAACTGTAAGTGATGAGTCAACTTAATCCTTCACATGGTATTCATAAGGTGCCATAAGTTTCTGCTTCTCTATGGGTCATGCTGAAGTTTGAACAAAATGGTTTGACTTAATATCCGCAGCAGCAGTGTACAAGTCATTTCTTCCTAATTTGTTTATTAATTTTTATTGTATGCCTAAATGCAATAAAAGTTATTTGCCAGATTCAGATGCTCCTAAACAAATTATTATGAAGTATGAGTTTGTAACTTATCAACAAAGACTGTACTATCATTTCTAATATAATGCATTAAATATGGACCACTATTTTCACTGAAATATTTCAGAGATTTTTTTTTTTTTTTTACACTAGTTTACACTAAATGTCTCGTAGAACCTTTTAAAATAACTCGACTGCTTCTATAACTTTGGCTTGTAGTGTATATGACTGCTCCCGGTCATAAACCCCTACAAGGAAATAAACATTAATCATTTTGACTGCAGATCAGGAGTGGGTAAAGACATACTGGTGTACCTTAGATAATGCCTCTCTGAACGCCATGGTGGGACGTTCCCGAGTTGAAGTACTGTACAAGTCCTAAGCATTAGATCACCCCAATTACTCTTGTATACTTTTTCCATACCATCGTGATCTTTGCCTGACGAAGCCAAACACAAAACATATTTGACATTTGGGGCCTAATTCTAAAATCACCAGATACCAAATACACAACTGTTTTGTCTTTCTGCCATCACAAAATAAAAATGTTTAAACCTTAAGTAACATAGTCACGGATGGTGTATATATTTTTCACACTACATGAAGTATTGGGATCCTTATAGACTGTGGAACAGAAATGTACTCGGTGTGTCTCCACCGTTTTATTTCATATTGGAGTACAACCATTTTTCTTTTTTACCATTAAGGATGAAACACTTGTTTCTTTTTAAACACCATCTTTCAATCTTTTTCTACCTCCTAACTAAACCCTCGGACTTAAGACACGATCTTTGGAATTGTTGACACCCTGCTCAGGGTTAAACAACAACGTTACCTTCATTAATAAATTGTCAAACTAACCTCGGTTTTTTTTTTTTTTTGGCGCAAAAGTCAGGTCCTCTCTCATTTCAACAGGTCCTCTTGTTGGTGAATACACAGCAATCTTCTAAGGGTATTAGGATTTCTCTGAGCAGACATTGTAACAGATAGTTGCAGAGTTTCTTCTGTGTTTTAACTACAACGTCTTAACCATTATTTTAACACTGAGACACACGACTCCCTTTAATTCGTTAACAAACACATTTGTAAGAATTCTGGTCAGCAAAACCCCCAAAAGAACACCTGTGTGTCTCTCTCTCTCACACACCCACCCCCGCACACCCACATGATCACCAGAGGTCATAAATATACTTCAGGGACATGGGATGTCAAAGCATAGACAAAAGCTTATGTATTTAGCGACAGTTCTGTGTAAGTATCCTCGTTGGCAAACCATTTTCTGAAATCTTGTTTATAGTTTAAACAAAATGCACGATTCTTTTAAAACACCGTCTTTAAAAAAGGTTTTTTCACCCTTAAAATAACCTGGTTAGAAGGTAGGATATGTAATACATATTTTCATTTTCTTCAGACATATTGTCACTTCAGTCTCCATAACGAATAACACAGATGGTTTTGACCTTTCTTTCAGTAAAAGAGAACAACGACATCATACAGCCTTGAAGGACTGTAGAAATGTTTTACACATCACAATGTTTTTCCCAACAACGTAGCCAATAAATAGTTCAATTATTTCACAAACCTCAGTCTGTTCATTTCTTGAGAGAAGGATTACACATAGATCATACACATAGGGAGCTACACATGCATAACATGTCCAAAATTCTAATACATCTACCACATTCAGTCACCAGGTCTAGTATTTTCTGATAGATTAGTTACACAAACTGATAATTACCACAGAAGTAATTTCAGAAACAAAGATTCACTTAAACCACAAATGTATACATTGGTAGGGATCGTAAAACCCTGAAGCACACGACTCGTCCCTTAATTCATTAACAGAAACACACTGTAAGCATTCTGGTCAGCAAACCCCCAGGAAACACATGACTCTCTCTCTCTCTCTCTCTCTCTCTCTCTCTCTCTCTCTCTCTAACACACCCACACACACGCACGCACACCCACACACCCACATACACACACTTCAGACACTGTCACCAGAGCTCATAAATGTAAAATTTACACTATCTACAGAACTGTCACCCCGGGAAAACACATGTGTAGGACAGTGTGTATAGGCCTACAAGACATCACCCAAAAAATGTGTCTTCTAGTTTAAACAAAACTCTCGATTCTTTTAAGCAACACTTTAAACATTTTACATCCTAAAGGGTTAGGTTTAGAAGGCATGTAATACGCGCGTTTCTTATAAAACACCGTCTTTAAAACGTTTACCTCCTAAAGGGACCTATTTAGAAGGTGTGTAAAAACTTTTCTTTTTTTTTTTTTTTACATTTCTTCGGGTATATCAATGTTTTAGAGTATTTATTTCAGTAATTTTTTATTCAAAGTCATGCCAATTTCTCAAAAGTGCAATCAATAAAGTTTCATTTATTTCACAAGCTTACATTCTGCTCATTTATGTTCACATTCAACCATCATGTATTTTCTAACAGCGGAGCTATACAAAACAAACCCCACAATCTAAATTTAATGTGTGGTTGCAAGATAAAAATTCTAATTTATTGAATTAATTAAATATTTAAAGTTGTACACATTATTTTGATGAGTTGTGTTGACATAATAATGTTGATAATTACATCAACTTAATATTGTGTGTAATTTCTGCATTAATTGATTTAAAACAAAATTTATGTTGTAGTACATTTACATTTATTCATTTAACAGAGTGTTAGTGGACCTGTAGACTGAACAAATACTAAGGACATTACAATGTGAGTATCATTTCACTTACAATTAAATTCTACTAAAGGAAAGGATGGGAACCCAATTTAACATAACTAGTAACGTTTGTGTCAGGAATAGATGGGAACCCGATTTAACATAACTATATATATTTTTATGACCTAGACCTACCTCAGAGTGTTAGAAAGAACATGTGTGTGCAACGTGTGTGGGTGTCTGGAATACATATGGCCGTACCAGGTATGGTAACGTTTGTGTCAGGAATGTATGTGGTCCAGATTTGACATAACTATATATATTTTTATGACCTACCTCAGAGAGTTTCATATTCTATGTGAAAAGAAAGAACATGTGTGCAACGTGTGTGGGTGTCTGGAATACATACGGCCGTACCATGTATGGTAACGTTTGTGTCAGGAATGTATGTGATCCCGATTTAACATAACTATAAATATATTTTATGATCATGACCATTGACCTAGATATAGAGAGTGAGAATATGTATCTTTTTGACCTTTGACCTATACCTGTCAAAAATAAGGTTACATTATATACAAACTATTTCTCTCTTTTGCTGTCGACAGTTCCATAGTGAGCTTCTGATGAAGGAGCAGCAGAATCTTCAGCAGTTTTGAAATACAGGAAATAGGCATCAACTTTTAAATTGACTTTAATGAAACTCCACCCCTATGACTCACCACAGAGAGTGGATACTAATTATATAGTCAGTGACTGCTTAGTTTTGTAGTTTTTTTTTGTGTGTGTGTTTGTTTTGTTTTAAATGCATACAGCGTTAAGTGCCAGTCTGTAGGTTTCTGCACAGTAGATGGCAGTCTATGACTACTGTATATTTAATTTCTGGGAGTAGATCCTAACTGTCCCTGTATACAGAGTATTGTTAGGTCCAGTATGTCCCTGTATTGCAGAGTTCATAACCAACCCTAATTAAACATGTCTGATATTATTTATCAAAATTTTGAACATCTGGATTGGGTATGTTAGATTATAAATAGAAATAATATATAAATTAACATAGCAGTTCTCTGGGAACAGGGGCAGCCAACATTTGTGAGATCTGAACTTGAAAAGAAGGGCCCAATTTTGGACATTTTCACTTAGGGGTGTACTCACTTTTGTTGCCAGCGGTTTAGACATTAATGGCTGTGTGTTGAGTTATTTTGAGGGGACAGCAAATTTACACTGTTACACAAGCTGTACACTCACTACTTTACATTGTAGCAAAGTGTCATTTCTTCAGTGTTGTCACATGAAAAGATATCATCAAATATTTACAAAAATGTGAGGGGTGTACTCACTTTTGTGAGATACTGTATATATATATATATATATATATATATATATATATATATATATATATATACTGCTTTGAATTTTTCTTTGAATGTTTTGAATCTCTGTTAGAGTTTTCCCTGGCCTTGATGATTCTCCTGGAGAGAGTTAAACAGCCATCACCCAATGCTATCCCTAATGCCGAAATTGTGTTGCATGATCAATTTATCAAATATGTAGCCGATAGCACCCTCCGCCGGGAGCTAAAGCATTTAGTTCGCTGCCAGTCAACCTCTACTTTACTGACAGTATGTAGTGAAGCAATTTCGCCATATCATGCAGGTATACAGCGTAGGCTGCCAAGTCTGTGGTAGATATCACATGCATATTTATACGATGCTGTATCTCCAAACTATTGAATCTGAGTCTCTGTACCACTGTATAACCACCAATATTGCCACCCTAATAATAACCTCCCACAATAATGTCAATATCAGCTGGGGTTAATTCCATATTTGGTGACACAGGATTAAATGAATTTGATTGTCTGACATTGATCTCACATTGTTTAATAATTCCAATAAAGTGCAAGTGATAGACTCAGGTCTATTCATAACCTCCATTGTCTGAATTAAATAGAGCATTAGCACACACCCGAATTAGCCCCCCCCCCCAAAGTATTGCATTATTTTCCTTTCACTGTAGTAAAGTTCCTGTAAAATGTAAAAAGACACACAGATAAATTAATGTGGTTTCGCTCCTTATCAAATTCAGATCTCACAAATGTTTTGTTGTCTGCTCATGTTCCTAGAGAATTGCTATTTTAATACATATTTTATTTCTACTTATAATCTAACATACCCAATCAAGATGTTCAAAATTTTGATGAATAATATAGCCAGAGGTGCTTAATTAGGGTTGGATATGAACTCTGTAATACTTATATACAGGGACAGGTGGGATCTAGTCACAGAAATGAAAATTCAGTAGTCAGAGATCTGATTGAAGGCTGCCATCTACTGTGCAGATCCTACAGGCTATATGCGTTTAAAACAAAACAAACACACTGTCACGTCTCGAGACGTAACGAAGATCGGATGGATGCAAATGCAGTTTGACAGTTTTATTAAAGAGAGACACAGGCAGGTAAATCCAAATAGTAATCCAAAACATAATCCAAAAAAACATGCAAGGGTTAGGCGATCGGCAAACAGGCATAAACTTGGCAAAGCAGGAATCAAGGTCGCGGTCAAGGGATACAGGGTCGATATACAAAACAAGTAACATAAACTATAGCGAGGGACTGGGAGCGGAGAAACCAGCGTTGAATAAATGAACTAATCTAAACATGGAACATGACATGGACAAAATAACTAAGACTATGACGGTGGTTAATTATGGTAAGGTAAGGTATCGTATCGTATCGAATCGAATCGAATCGAAGTTTCTTTTCTAATATTCCGCGCCGTGTGCTGGGAGACGCACGGTATATATATACAAGCACAATCAGCGTGTTGATTGACGGCTGACAGCAATCTAGACACCCGCTAAACAACAGCCAGTGACAGAACTGTGAGGAGACATAACAGAAACTTAACAGCACGTGTCCAATGTACACAATGTCACGATTGTCAACAATCGAAAAGCAGGTGCTCGCGCACCATGCTCGTGCACGCGCGCCCACATGTTCTCCAGCGCACTGCTTAAAGGGGAAACCGTGACACACACACACACACAAAATCCTACAAAACTAACCAATCACTGACCGTAGAATTAGCATCCGCTCTCTGTGGTGAGTCATAGGGGTGGAGTTTCATTAAAGTACAAGTTGATGCCTATTTCCTGTATTTCAAAACTGCTGAAGAGTCTGCTCTTCATTCATCAGAAGCTCACTTTGGAACTGTCGACAGCAGATTCATATAAAGATGGCAGCAGTAACAAGTAGAGGAATTCCTTTAAGCTCGGTAAGTCCTTATTTAATTAGGTTAAATTATAACCAGCTATCTTTTTGTGTACTGTAGCAATAAATGTTGAAATTAATTAATATAAAACAGGTGTATTTTTAATTTCATATTAAACAGGTGATTTTTTTTTATTCATTACCCTGCACATTTAATTTGAGATGTGAGAACTTTAGCACTATGACATGAAGATAAATAATTGTGTTAATTCATGATAAATAAGTGAATTTTATGAAGTAAAATGCACCCTGTCCAGGGTGTACCCTGCCTTGTGCCCAATGCTCCCTGGGATAGGCTCCAGGTTTCCCTGTGACCCTGAAAAGGATAAAGCGGTATAGAGGATGGATGGATGGATGAAAGTAAAATGGTTTGAATTGAACAACTGAAGAATACCTGTCAGGTTACAGTTTCATTTCTCTAAACCTTTTTAGGATAACTTTCACTTTCATTTCATCATTACTGTAATTGGGAAGTGTGATTGTTGTTCAGACAGGAACAATCAGCAGTAGCTATGTGGTGGGCTTTTAAAGTCTAGAAGCAGTATGTATACAAATCATATCTGCAATGTAAGAGTGCGCTGGTCCATTTAAAACTTTTAAAACCAACAAGCAAAACCATCTACTCAATCCTACAATTAACTGGTGATAATGCATGGAAACTGAAACTGGAGTAATATGATTCCTCTTCTTTGTACCTGAAAATAAATGAGCTGCAGAATTTTGAACTAGTTGTAGATGTGTTAGAGTTAGGGTTACATGACAAATGGCAGATCTCAGAATCTTTTTTTTTGTTCATGTGGCAAAAGAAATGGTTTGAGTTTGTGGTTGTTTTGAGCTGAAGCTGCCTTTAACAAACTGACTTGCTTGTCAAATTTTTGTTCTTAGTTAAACTCTAAGGTTGACTCCCAAGTGCCACAACAGAAAAGTCAGAGTTCATGAGTTTGAATCCTGAGGATGCTACAGTCATCTGTGGCTGGAAGCCTCTCTCCCCTGTCAATCACAGTGACACTAGCTAATCATGGGCATCTGTGAGCTCACGTTTGCAGAAGAGGACAGACACACTCTCCTCCAAGTGTGTTACGTTGTCCTGTGATGCAGCATGAGAGGCAGTTTAAAGATATGGCTGGATAACTTCAATTGTTTCAGAGGAAGCAGATGTTAGCCTTCTCCCTCCCTTCACTGGCAGCTGTCGTGTGATGGAGGGAAGCTGGTTGATGGGTGGGATTTGGCAAGTGACCAAATTGTGAAGAAAATGGAGAAAAATAAATTCAAATATTATCCCAAGGTTTTTTTGCATGATGTGTGACAGTGTATGAGAACCCACGTTTCCTAAAAAGTACATTTGGGCAGACTGAACAATGTGACCTGTTTTGTTTTCATTTAGAAGAAAATTACTTGCCATACAATTTTTAACATTGACTACTCACTGAGCATCTTTAAAAAGTAGAGGCCACCAGAGATGGCAGAGAAAGATACAGCTGTATGTTTAAGTACAGTATAATGATATCATATTTATGTATAGTTTGTCCCAGTGAGAGCATGTACAAGAAAAAAACATGTGGGAACCACAGAAGTGACCATGGTGTTTGATTAAAAGTGTTTGCCTACGTTGAGAGAGAAAAATTAAACTGAGTACACTGCTCCAGGCACTCACTGAGTAGAGTATTACCTACATTGTCAAAAGTGGCACGTGAATAGAGTAAAACCAGAATGGCGCAACGAGTAACAGGTCATTGGTCACATTTTAAGATTCTGTACTGTAAAAAACAGAGTGGAAAACGTCTGGATTGTGCATGTAACCCTGTTCCCTGAGAAGGGAACTCCACGTTGTGTTTAGCATAACACTATGGGGAGCGCCTCTCGCACGCGACCGGCATCTGAAGCTTGTGTAAAATCATGCCTATTCATAGGCCTGCGATAATCAGGTGACGTGGCAATTAAGCGCGTCGCGTGATACAAATATGGCACCTGTGAACCGTGCCATCAGCCTCTATTATCTGAAGTGAAGACGCACTTCACAGGCCTGCCCCGGTATGACAAAGCTATGCAACATCTCGTTCCCTTCTCAGGGAACAGGGTTACATGCGTAACCCAGATGTTCCCTTTCAAAGAGAACTTTAGCGCTGCGTTTAGCATAACACTATGGAAACGAGAATAGCCAACCCGTCATCCCGAGGGTACGGCCTGTTCAAAAAGACCCAAGCCCGAGGGTCACTGCAAGACACTCGAGCCCGGGGTGGAATGAATATCCAGGCTGTAATAACGAATGAATGTGTGTGGTGTAGACCACCCTACAGCAGCAGACACATCCTGTAAGGATACCCCTTTGGACAAAGCCTTCGAAAAGCCCTAGTGGAATGAGCCCTTATGCCCAGAGGCGTAGCGAGAACGTCCGCCTCATAAGCAATAGAGATTGCTTCCACTGTCCTATTAGAGATGCGTTGCTTTAACACAGCATCACCTCTACTGTCGCCGCCAAAGCAGACCAGCAGCTGCTCCAACTTACATCACTGGCCGGAGCGGTGGACGTAAGTACAGAGAGCCCTTACTGGACACAGCAGGTGCATTCTCTTGTTCCGGTGTGGGGAATGGAACGGCATAGGATACAGGAAGGCCTTGGCTAATCCAGGGGCAAAGTCAAGGCAGGAAAGGGCAACAGAGAGAGCTTGTAGATCTCCTACTCACTTGAGAGATGTCAGGGCCAGCAGAAGAGCTACCTTTAGAGTCAGAAGCTTCTCAGAGGCTGACTCTAAGGGCTCAAATGGGGCCCCTGACAGACCTTCCAGGACCACAGAAAGGTCCCAGGAAGGTATGCGCGGCCTGCAGTTTGGCCTCTGCCGCCTGACACCACGCATGAACCTTGAAGTTAGAGGATGTTGCCCCACAGAGGCTCCATCAACATGGGCATGGCTGGCCGAAATGTCGGCCATGTAAACCTTGATTGTAGGGTTGAGAAATGTTCTTGTAAGAACTCCAGGATTGTAGCTATTGCACAGTTCACTGGGTCTACAGTGGATCCCTGCGGATGGGAATCTCCCAAAGAGTGCCATCTAGCAGAGATATTATCTCTGAGAACCATAGTTGAGCTGGCCAATAAGGTGCTACTAGCAGCAGACATAGACTGTCTTGGCGAACTCTCGCTAGAACTTGTGGGAGCAGAGCGGTGGGGGGAAAAGCGTACAGATGTGACCTCGGCCACATGTGCACCATGGTGTCCAGCCCTAATTGGGCGGGAGGAGAGAGGGCGAACCACAGCGGGCCATGAGTTTTCACCTCGGAGGCGAACACATGCAGTCCCGCTTGGCCAAACCTCGCCATATGGACTCCACCACTTGTGGATGGAGCCACCAATTCCTGGGCCTCAGCCCCTGCCTCAACAGGATGTCTGCCGCCATATTCCCAGAATTTACATTGCACTCACTGACAAACTTTCCTTCTGCCCAGAGAAGAATTAGTTTCGCCTGCCTGAACAGGGGGCACGGACATAATCCTCCCTGGTGGTCAATATATGAGACCACCAGTGTGTTGTCTGTAAACACATGGTGACCACTCACATGAGGAAGAAGGAATTTCATTGCTAGAAATATGGCCCACATTTCTAGGCAATTTATATGCCGCTCCAGATGAGGGCCGCACCAGAGACCGTGAGCTGGACAGCTGTCTAAGACCACGCTCCAGCCCATGAGGGAGGCGTCTCTCATTACCGTCTTGCGCTAAAGAGACACCCCTACAGTGTGACCCAAGGCTAGAAACCGAAGACACTCAAATTCTCAGAGCATGTAGGCATCGCACATAACACTGATTACTCTCAGAGGTTTTGTCCTTGGACGAAACCCCCAACTTCTCAGTGGTCTCCTGTGCAATAGGCCCATAAGAATAGTATCCCAAGATCCAGCTTTATCTTGCTCAGTGTTGATAGGATTGACCCTACGCATGTTGGGGATAGAAACGCCCTCATCATAGTAGAATCCTTATAACCCTTAGAAAAGTTGTCCACTGCACTGGGGAAAGCATACTTTTCTGAGATTCAACCTGAGCCCCAAGCTCTTCATGTGGGCGAGAACAACATCTCGATGTTGAACCGCCAGTTCCCTGGATCGTGTTAGAATTAACCAGTCATCCAGGTAGTTTCGTACACAGATGCCCTGGAGTCACAATGGAGCCAGAGTGACATCCGTGCACTTTGTGAAGGTGCGAGGGGATAAAGCTAGCGATATTTCTATGTGGAAATATGCACCTTTTAGATCTATCGTCGCAAACCAGTCCTCAAACTGAATCTGTGGAATGATAAGTTTGGGCGTCAGCATCTTGAACCTGTATGTCTGAAGAGTACAGTTCAGATGAGGCAGATCTAAAATTGGCCACATGCTCCTATTTTTTGCGGACCAGGAAATAACGGCTGTAAAAACCTCCCTCCCTCAGTGAACGGGGTACATGTTCTATGGCCCCTTTGTCCAAGAGGGATCTTACTTCCTGCGCTAATGTCAGGCTCTGATCTGTGCTGACTACTGTGGTGAGCACACCTCTAAACCGGGGGGGTCGAGCTATAAACTGGACCCGGCAACCTTTTTCTACGGTAGACATAACCCATGGAGACACAATTGGCAGTAGTTTCCATGCTGCCAGATTGTCTTTTAGTGACGTTAACTATTCCACATTCTATTGTAGTGAAAGCATCAGATTTTTGTTACTCGCTGACCAGAGAACTGAAAACTTGGGACAGCCTTGGCTAGGGGAGGCCCTACAGTAGCACTGGGGGCTAACTGCCCTAACAACCTCATGTCGCCTGATACGTCCCTCCAAGGCCCCTCAGGACCGCTCTTCTTTGCTTGCTTGGCCTTTATGACCATTCTCAGATCAGAGCAGGCCGCGACTTTGGCCGCCCGGTTCCCCTGGCTGTCTGCAGGGGTTGGCAGGCTGCCATACTCACCTTCTGGGTTTCCCTCGCACTAGTGCTGGCCCAGGCTCCACTCGTGGATGCCCGAGTGAACTCGAGACAACACGGAAGGAACTGGCTGAATACCGCCATATGTCGAGCTCACTCAGCAGGTCTGCTTGGTAGGCCTGCAACACTGTCATTGTCTGCATTGACCCACAAGCAAGATTACTACCACATAGGCCTTGACCACCAATGCCACAGTGGCCTTACACGGTGGCTTGGATGGCAAAGCCGGCCCCCCTAATTACCTGCCGTCGATGGAGAGAGGTAGCTCGCAAGCACCTCCTCCACCTTCAGTATAGCTAAATAGCTATACCGTTCATTTCCAACAATGGCCGATTAATCCATCATTGTGGGGTTATAAATACGGCTTATGCATGGTTTTCACCCAGAAGCCTGTTATTTTGTCATGCACTTCTGGAAGAAATGGGATTTTCTGCAGTGTGAGGGATTTATTTTCACTGGGGAGAAAAAGGCTCATCCAGCCTTAGAAATCACTTCAAGCAGCTCTTTATATGCTGCTCTCAGTTTTTAGCACATTCTTCTGGCTCCTCGGAGTCAGAGAGGAATAATTACTATTATTTTTGTGTGGTTTGTTTTCTCCCCTACGGACACTTTAGACATGCCAATCAGCCTACCATGCATGTCTTTGGACTGGGGGAGGAAACCGGATTCATTATTTTTCATTATTTAAAAATTATATAAATTGAGAAAGAACAGCCTTTTTCAAAATGTAAAAAAGACATTTTGAGATGGCTTGGGTGTTACTCAGTACTCTAGATTCCAGAATATGCTTTTAAAAATAAGAAGAGGGGAAAAAAAGAGGTTGGACCACTGCATGTTTAAAATATGCTGGCAATGTGCTAGCGATTAAGCTTGAATTAATTGGCAAAACATCAATAAATCTAGTTTCTTTCAACCAGTAGGATGGACCATTATTATGTGAAGTTGTACTAGACTTCATATGAGAAACTATACATTAGACGAGATTTTTGGAAAACAACTACACTGCATGATTAACTAAAGAAAAGGTCAGTAGTTAAAGGTGTAATGTAAGATCTACCATATTTCAATCTTCAATCTTCTTCATCATTCATTACTCTTCAGTAACTGTTTTATTGTGATTTAATGGTCTTCACAGGTTTGACAGAGAAGTGGAACGAGGGCAGCATTAATTCCACAAAAAAATTTTTTTGCTCTGTGACAATGTTTTCAAAATAACGTTCAATAAATATTCAGGATCCTAGAACTTTACCAGCCAACTTTTTGAGATCTTAAATGACAGTTGTAACTTGCCTTCGTTCCACCTTTGATCAGTTCTCCTGTGAAACAAAGAAAAAAAGAAGATTGTCATGATCTCCCCTTTAGATAGCGCTGCAGCTTGCATGTTAGGTGGAGTATTCTGGCACACTGTGGTAAATGAGGCGGAAGCAAGTGCAGGTAAAGGCATTTTTTTAAAGGAGGCAGGCAGACAAATCCAAAACGTGAAACAGAGGCGTAGTCGAAAACAGGCAATGGGTCAGGCAATCGGCAAACAGGCATATATTGGGCTAGGCAGGAATCAAAATCGAGGTCACTAGAGACGAGGTCAAAACACAAAACATGAAATGTGAACAGGGAAACGAGAGACGGGAAACAACAGTGTGGTATAAACTAAACTATCTATCAATGTACTTAATTAATCTAATGTAATACTCCATGTCATGCACTGGGAGGCGCCGGTGTATATATAGCAAACATAATCATCGTTAAGTGTTGACGGCTGACACCAATCTAGACACACCCTCGAACAACAGCCTATGACCAAACAGGGAGGAGACAGAACAGAAACAAAACAAATGCAAATGTCCACAGTAAACAATGTCAGTCATCAACATTCGAAGAGCGTGCGCTCACTGAGCAATCGCGCACCTGGCTTGTGCACGCACTCCGGCTCTCCAAGCGCGCTGCAAGCTGCAGCGCTGTCTGAAGGGGACATCGTGACATATCCGCCTAACATGGATGCAGTAGGAAGACGGGGGAGACATCACGCTACACAAACCATCCCCACCTTGGATTCGATCCAGTTTCCGCAAGAGACTTTCATGGATCTCCCAGAGCGGTTTGATGGGTTTTTTGGCTACCTGGACTATTTTCTGGTTGATTGCCAGACGTATTTCTCAAGCCTAACGGACACCAAGCCCAGCGAGAGGTAATGGATAAGGTTCATGGTGTCCCAGTTTTTTGGCCCAACCCACCAGTGGGCGCAGCGTCTAGCAGCCATGGGATCCAGGGAACTGGAGAAAAGTACTCAGTTTACCTAACTATTTTTGAAGAAGTTTGGGGATCCAGGGCAGAGCTATGACCTGGATCAACCATTGAGGGGAGTCAATGTGGTGAACATGGCTGACCTGCCATTCCACATCTATTATGAAGGGATTGACAGGGCAGCCTCCACAGCTCCGCTTCAGGTTCCGGCCAACATGGTGGAGGTTCCACTGAGATGCATGACTGAGGGCTGCTGGAAAGTGACTCAGCTACGATATCCTACATGCAAGAAACTAGGTCTCCAGGAAGCATTTTTCTGCTCAAAGGAATGCTTCAAGAGCAGCTGGTGTAAGCACAAACTACTACACCAGAAAGCCTCTGTGGAACTACAGCCAGAGGTCAACATGGCTCAGAGCTCCAGCTTGAGACCCACAAAGCGGTCTCACCTGCTGAGCTCCAGCCAGAGGTTAACGTTGCGACCTCAGAGCTCCAGCTTGAGACCCACGTGGATGTCTCACATGCTGAGCTCCACCCAGCGGTCAATGTGGCGACCACAGAGCTCCAGCTTGAGACCCATGAGGAGGTCTCACCTGCTGAGCTCCAGCCAGAGGTCAACATGGCGACCACAGAGCTCCAGCTTGAGACCCACAAGGAGGTCTCACCTGCTGAGTTCCAGCCAGAGGTCAACGTAGCGACCTCAGCACCAGAGTTTCAGCCTGAGACCCATGAGGAGCTCTCAGCTCCAGAGCTCCAGCATAAAGTGAAGTTCCTGCTAGAGGTCAACGAGACGACCTGTCATGTTCATGTCTGAGGTTGAATAGGTGACCTTTCAAGCCAAGTTCCTGATCCAGGTCGAAGAGACGACCAATCCAAGCTCTGCTCATGCCAAGTTCCTGTCCCAGGTCAAAGAGATGACCAACTCAAGCTCTGCTCACGCCAAGTTCCTGTCCCAAGTTGAAGCCGACATCATGACCAACCAGGTTCTTCTCACGCCTAAAGCCGACGTCACGACCGACCAAGTTCTGCTCACACCCGAGTCTGCTGACACGAACGACCAAGTTCTGCGCACGCCCGAGTCTGCTGACACGGACGACCAAGTTCTGCTCACGCCCGAGTCTGCTGACACGGACGACCAAGTTCTGCTCACGCCCGAGTCTCTCCCCTGCTTTCCTGTTCCGCTGAGGATGTCGCTCAGTCTCCTGGTTCAGCTGGGGACATTTTGCCCAGGGAGCCAGGACCGCCAATGGAGAGGAGTGTTTCGCTCTGGGGGGGGCTATGTCACGATCTCCCTTTTAGACAGCGCTGCAGCTTGCAGCACGCTTGGAGTGCGTGCACGTGCACAAGCCAGGTGCGTGAGTGCTCAGCAAGTGCATGCTCTTCGAATGTTGATGACTGACATTGTTTACTGTAGACGCTTTTGTTTTGTTTCTGTTCTGTCTCCTCCCTGTTTGGTCATTGGCTATTGTTCAAGGGTGTGTATAGATTGGTGTCAGCCGTCAGCACTTAACGATGATTATGTTTGTTATATATATACACTACGCACCTCCCAGTACACGGCGCGGAGTATTACATTACATTAGATTAGTTAAGTTTCATACCTTGATAGATAGTTTAGTTTATAACACGCTGTTGTTTCCTGTCTCTCGTTTCCCTGTTCACGTTTCATGTTTTGTGTTTTGACCTCGTTTCTAGTGACCTCGATTTTGAGTCCTGCCTAGCCCAGTTTATGCCTGTTTGCCGATCGCCCGACCCATTGCCCGTTTTCGACTACGCCTCTGTTTCACATTTTGGATTTGTCTGCCTTTACCTGCACTTCCTTTTGCCTCAATTACCGCAACGTGACAAAGGTCAACATTTTTGCAACTTTTGCTATCATTTTGTCATGTTTTTAAGCAGGTTAGCTTATCTATTTTTCTGTGAGACTTTGTAAAAGAAATGAAAAATGCTACTAATTGCCCTTTATAAATATGTAAATCTAGAGCACTAAACATATATTGGAACATTTATTCATCATTTATAGCAGCCTTATGGGTCATGGTACTTGATTATCATATTTGTTTCCTCCTAAAGATCTGTCCACGGTTCCTGCACACAAACTCCACTAGCCACACCTGGCCCTTCAGTGCTATAGCAGAACTGATCGGTGAGTCAAAACTGCTTCTTTATTCATTTCTTCTTTCCTTCATCCAACTGATTACTGGACCCTAAAGAGTTGAAATAAGCAATATTTTGGCTGCTTGATAAGGGCAGTTCTAGAGATTAACCCTTAGGGAGAATATACAATATGCAGACAATAAGGAAATGCATATGAATGCAAAAAAAAAGTCATTTGTGTATATGCTTGTGCGTGCACATACATGAGTATGTGTACACCTGTCACGAATCGTGACGTAAGGAAGATAGGATGGATGCAAGTGCAGTAGACAGTTTTATTTATGAGAGACACAGACGGGTAAATCCAAAAACGTAATCCAAATCGTAATCCACAAACATGCAAAAGGTCAGGCGATCGGCAAACAGGCATACACGGGGCAAAGCAGGAATCAAGGTCGCGGTCACGGGATACAGGGTCGATGTACCAAACATGAAACATAAACAATAACAAGGAACTGGGAGCGGAGAAACCAGCATGGACTAACTCTAATGTATAACCTAACTAACTCTAACAAGGCACCTGACATGGACAATGACTATGACGAAACTATGGTGACGAAACTATGGAATCTAATATAATCTAATCTTATCTAATCTAATCTAATCTAATCTTATCTTATCTTATCTTATCTTATCTTATATTCTGCGCCGTGTGCCGGGAGGCGCACAGTATATATACAAACATAATCAGCACCGTAATAGCTGACGGCTGAGGGCAATTCAGACACATGTGAAACAACAACCAATGACAGAACGGGGAGGAGACATAACAGAAACATAACAAATGCACGTGTCAAAATGTCACAATTGTCAACAAGGGAAAAGCAGGTGCTCGCGCACCTGCTCGTGCACGCGCGCTCACAGGCGCCACAGCACGCTGCTTAAAGTGGAAATTGTGACAACACCTAAGTGTGTGTGTGTGTGTGTGTGTGGGTGTGTGTGTGTAAAGTTAACTGGTATTGTGGGTAAACATCAGTTACTTACCCCCAACAATGAAACACTGAAAATGGGGCCATGCAATAGACTGGCATTTGTTCCAGCGTGTATCCCGGCCTCGTTATCAGTGTTCCCAGGATAGGCTGTGGATCTACCACTACCCTGAACAGAATAAAGAGGCTACTGAAGATGAAATGAATATTAACTCTTTTGTTTTTTTCAAGGTTAACTTAGGTTTATGCTTTTTAGAGCTAAAAACATGTCAACAGTAAAGCAAACTGTGCCTTAGTAACATTGGATAGTATCAGATTCTTCGTTTTGTTTTGTTGACAGACAATGCTTATGACCCAGATGTCAGTGCAAAACAACTCTGGATTGATAAATCAGTGATCAAAGACCAGGACTGCCTCATCTTCATGGATAGTGGAAATGGCATGGACTATGACAAGATGCACAAAATGCTCAGGTAGGAGTGTGTTCATGAAGCCTGTGTTATCCTTCAGAGGGGAATTAGATCATCTAGCAATTCACTTTAACTACAAATTTGATGATGTGTAAACAGTGTATAGTTTCTCTTTTTACTGACAGAGCCCTCTCTCTCCGTGTGTGTGTCTCTCTCTCTCTCTACCAGCATCCTGTGTTAATAACCTGATCAGCACTCTCTCTCTCTCTCTCTCTGTCCCTCTCTCTCTCTGTGTCCCTCTCTCTCTCTTTCTCTCTCTCTCTCTCTCTCTCTCTCTCTCTCTCTCTCTCTCTCTCTCTCTCTCTCAGTTTTGGCTTCAGTGATAAGCAGCCAGTAAATGACCATGTTCCAGTGTGTAGTTTATCTTTTTACTGACAGAGCCCTCTCTCTCTCTCTCTCTCTCTCTCTCTCTCTCTCTCTCTCTCTCTCTCTCTCTGTCCCTCTCTCTCTCTTTTACTCTCTCTTGCTCTCTCTCTCTCTCTCTCGCTCGCTCTCAGTTTTGGCTTCAATGATAAGCAGACAATAAGAGGCCATGTTCCGGTGGGTCTTTATGGTAACGGTTTTAAGTCAGGCTCCATGCGCTTGGGGAAGGATGCCATCATGTTCTCAAAGAAAGACGACACCATGTGTGTGGGTCTCCTGTCACAGACTTACCTCGAGAATACAGGAGCACAGAATGTCATAGTGCCTATTGTCATGTTCACCAACACCGGACAGACTGATATCCTTTACTTAGAAACAGAGAGATAGATGGCTATATTTAATAGGAATGGTGGATAGAAGCATTGAATATAAAATTTATAATGCATTTATAACTACAAGAGATAAGATTATTAAAAAATAAATAAAACAATGTATAGTCAACCACCTAACCACTTAAACTGTTACATTGTTCTTCATTTTATTCATTTTATATTATAGCATATTATGCAGTAACTACGATGACTTGTTCAGTGTATATAGTAAAACTAATATGAAATATATGTAGTTATGAGGGTGAGGAATGTGCAGGAAATACTGGGCCTGTCAGTGGGATAGGAGTATAAAGGTAAAAAGGTAAATAAATGCCTCCTGAGAATTTAAAGGATCCTCTGTGTAGTTTGGTTCTTAACCTCGCTGCTCACTCAGTGTTTCACCGGAGCATGCAGAAGAGAGTCTTCATGATATCCTGACACATTCTCTGTTTAACACCAAGGAAGAACTGCTGTCTGAGTTCAGTGTCATTGACGGATTGTGCACCAACTCAAGTGGAACCCGCATCATCATCTGGAACCTACGCAGGTGAACATGCAGAGAGTTTGATTTCTTCACTTCTTCCTAAGGATGTGATGGAATACAACATTTTAATGTAGTAAGGAAGTCTAATATAGTTATACAGCTAACATTATGCAATAACATTATAGTTTTCATATCATATATCATTATTATAGTATGATATAAACGTGTCATGTCACTTGAAATGAGCTGCAAAATTTATTTAAAATATACTTATTTTGCTGAGGACCACGAGCAGTATTGTGGGTTGTCAGAAATTCTATAAATCAACAATTATTCTGCTACAGAACACCTTCAGGAGAATTAGAATTTGATTTCACGAAGAACCCTTATGACATCCGGATCCCTGTTGATGTGTACGGGAGAACCGGGGAGATAAACAAGCGGCAGGCAGCAGGTGGCGTGTCAGTGCCTGAGAGTGAATATTCACTGCGGGTGAGAATTTTACCAGCAAATTTTACATGAATATTGAGTTATTGGAGATCACTGGCTGAGTTCACTAAGGTAAGAGGGGTCATTTCAGAAAGCAGGATTTCAGAATTGCTAGCATTGAAATAGATATGTCTAAATTAGGCAAGAAATACTTGTGTCCTGGTTGAACACATGGATCTAAGTGCAAGTTGTTATTAGCAATTCAAATCATAAGGCAAACTGTGGTCAAACAGAAAGATGGAACCTCAGACAAACATTTCAATTCAGGTCAATAAATGTCAAAGTGAAAGGAGAAATTGGAAAGAATACTCAAATCACACCAAAAAGGCAAAATGTCATAAGGAGAGAAACTCACAAGAAGTTATGGAGAGGTCAAGTATACAGTGGGTATAAAAAGTGTACACACCCCTGTTAAAATTGCATGAAGTAAAATTTTATGAAGTAAAAAAACCAAGATGTATCGTGTCAGACCATTAATTTGGTGAAACAATGTGAAGGCCATTATGAACAAGTGGAGAAAATGGGACACTACAGTGACATTACTAAGAACAGGATGGTGCTCCAAAATTAATGAAAACTAATCAGGGAAGCTGCCAAGAATCCTATACTATGATTAAAGAAGACACAGGAACATCTGGCAAATACTGGTCACTCGTTGCATGTAGCAACAATCTGTCATATTCTTCACTTGTCTGGGATAAGGGTTAAAGTGGCTAGATGGAAGGCCTTTATTCAAAGGGAAAATGCTTGATTGATATGCAGGTGAGTGAGAATGTGTTAATATCTGAACTGAATAGAATTGAGATTTTGCAGCATCTCCTCCTCAAATCTGCAGGTGCAATTTAAGTCAGGAGTAAAGATTAAATTTAAACACTAATCAATGTAGTCAAGTCTGTTTGTTCATTTTTTTCTTGATTCAGGCATACTGTAGTATCCTGTACAGGAAGCCAAGAATGCAGATTATCATTCAAGGGAAGAAGGTGGAAACACTGTTGGTCACTAAAACTTTAGCAAACTTGAAGCGGTGCAAGTACAAACCTGATTCTGTTGTATCCTTATGCCAAATATTATAGCACAAGTATGTAAAAATATACCCAATGATGCACAAGTAAGAGCTACTTATTAAATTATTCAAATATTTTAAATGCCCTGATCCTTAAGTCTTTGTCTCAGAAAAAGGCAATACGAATCAAATTTGGCTACAACACCAAGAGCAAAGAGCACGATGGATTGATGATGTACCACAACAACCGTCTCATCAAAGCCTATGAGCGTGTCGACTGTCAGCGCAAGGTGAGGATCATACATTTTGTTTAATGCTTAATGTGTTATATATTTCTTCAATCATTTGCGTACAGGAAGAGAATAGAGAGAGAACAAATCAAGAATAGACAGATAAACACATATTCAGTGGGGGGAAATAAGTATTGAATGTGTCAACATTTTTTTTCAGTAAATATATTTCCAATTAAGTTATTCAAATGAAATTTTCACCAGACATCAGTATTAACTCTATAATAAATGAATAAATAAATAAAGTTATGTGTAGTAAAGTGGAATGACCCGGGGAAAAAAGTATTGAACACCCTAAGAAAAAGCAGTTCTCCAAGGCAATGTAAAGCAAGGAACCTATCTGTGCAAATTAATATCAGCTGGGTTAGTAAATTAATGGTCTATAAAAAGGCTTTTCATTACCAAGTTGTCACACAAGGAACATTTCATGATGGTTAAAAGCAAAGAGCTCTCCCAAGACCTACACTACCTTATTTTTGTAAACATATTGATGGAATCGGATACAGGCATATTTCAAAACTTCTGAATCTTCCAGTAAGCACCATTGGGGCCATTAACCACAAGTAGAAGCAACATCACTCCATCATCAACCAGTCATGCACAGGAGCTCCTCACGGTGGAAGCATTATGGTGTGGGGTTTGTTTTTCATCACATGGTACTGGCAGACTTCATATAATTGAAGGAAGGATGAATGGAGCCCTTTACCAGGAGTTTCTTGAGAAGAATCTTCTGCCATCCACCAGGATGATGAAGATGAGACATGGGTGGACTTCCAGCAGGACAACGATCCAAAGCATACAGCAAGGGAAACTCTCAATTGGTTTCAGAGAAAAAAAATCAAGGTGTTAGAATGGCCCAGTCAATCACCTGACTCGAATCCAACTGAACAAGATTTAAAGACAATGTGTTTAGAAGAATGCGGCCCATTAATTTCTTCATACAGCAAGCATCTTGAAGCTGTCATTACAAATAAAGTCTTCTCCACTAAGTATTAAATACATTTCAGTTAGCGTGTTCAATAATTTTTTTTCCTGTGTCATTCCACTTTATTACACATAACTTCATTTATGGACTTTAATGTTTGGATTTCTTGAGTTAATACCAAAGTCTGGTGAAAATTTCATGTGAATAACCTCATTGTAAATACATTTATAGAGTTTTTTTTTTTTTTTTTTTGATGTGATCAATACTTATTTCCTCCACTGTAGTTACTTTGTTTGATGAAATTAAAATTAGTGAAATGTTTTTAATTGTGTTTAGGTACCTCCCAAAATACAGCTATTTAAAATAAATAAAATGCTTATTACATATCTGGGTAAATTCAATGAAAACTACAGTTTACATAATCCTTTATTTTAGGGTGAATTGTAATTTGTTTTCAGTGGAGGAGTCTAAGCCAATACATTTCCTGTTTAATTACACTCTTAGCCAATCAGAGATCACCTTTTTTGGGGAGTGGAAAAAAGAGAGGGAGGAGTTGGAGGACAGGTGAAGAGCACATGGAGGGAATGACACGTGGAAGCAGAGCGGGAAAGAAACAAAGTTTTACGCCGAGATGACGATGTTTGTAGACTAAAGTACTGTTACAGTAGTTTCACAAATATCATTTTGTTCAGCTAAGAGTCGTGTGCAACTAGCAGTTCGGTAACTTTGTGAACTTTGGTAACTTTCTGTAAACAAGTGCTGTAGACTGATGAAGTAAAAATGTAGTTCTTTGACCACAATCAGTAAAAGGTATGTTTGGAGAAAAAAGGATTAGCATATAATGAAAAGAACGCCTTGCCAACTGTGGATCTGTATATATTATGTTTTGGAGTTGTGTGGCAGCCAGTGCCACAGAAAACATTGAAAAGGTAGGTAAAAGAATGAATTCCAGTAAATATAAGAAAATTCTGCAAACAAATGTGACCCAGACTGAAATCTGAAGCTGAAAAGAGATTGAATTCCACAACATAACTGTCTAAAACATACCTAAAAATCCACCATGAAATACTTTAAGAAATGCAAGCTGAAGCTTTTGGAATGGCCTTCACAGTCCACTGAATTAACCATTATTGAAGATCTGTGAAAAGATCTTAAACGGTGCTGTGCAAGTAATATCTGCCAAGGAGGGTATTACTAAATACTGACTTTGTAGGGTGTCCAAAATTTTATGGAATCAAAAAAGTAGACCCTTTTAGAATAATGGGTTTAGATCCCTGTTTAGAACATGGGGTTCCACTCAATTGTTTTTTGTGTTGAGAACAAGGGTGGTGACTTCTGCCCTGTTCTTGACCTGACAGGACTGAATTGTTTTATGAAAGTCCTCTAAGTTTGCAAGCTAAAGTTGTTGGACATTGCTCCTTCCATGCAGCCACGAGACTGGTTCACAGCTTCAACTCTGGGATGTTGGTGGGTTTCCTCACATGAACTGGTTGCTTCAGGTTCTTCCACAACATTTCTATTGGATTAAGGTCAGGACTTTGACTTGGCCATTCCAAAACATTAACTTTATTCTTCTTTAACCATTTTTTGGTAGAATGACTTGTGTGCTTAGGGCATTGACTTGACTTGCTGCATGACCCACTTTCTCCCAAGAGTTTCCGTGTATATTTTGCTGGTATAATTCAGAATTCATTGTTCCATCAATGATGGCAAGCCGTTCAGGCCCAGAAGAAGCAAAACAGGCCAAAACCATGATACTACCACCACCATCTTTCACAGATGGGATAAGGTTCTTATGGTCTAATGCAGTGTTTTCCTTTCTCCAAACATAGCGCATCTCATTTTAACCAAAATGTTGTATTTTGGACTTATCTATCCACAAAACATTTTTCCAATAGCCTTCTGGCTTGTGCACATGATCTTTAGTAAACTGAAGAGGGGCAGCAATGTTCTTTTTCAAGGGCAGTGGCTTTCTCCTTGCTACCCTGCCATGCACATCATTGTTGTTCAGTGTTCTCCTGATGGTGGACTCATGAACATTAACATTAGCCAATGTGAGAGAGGCCTTTAGTTACTTAGAAGTCACCATGGGTTCTATTGTGATCTCATAGTCTATTACATGACTTTACTGGTCTATTACTGATCTTTGTTGGTCTCCACTCCTAACAATGGAGGGTAACAATGGTCTTGAATTTCCCCCATTTGTACACAATCTGTCTGACAGTGGATTGGTGGAGTCCAAACCTTTTAGAAATGGTTTTGTAAACTTGTCCAGCCTGGTGAGAATCAACAACTCTTTCTCTGAGGGCCTCAGAAATCTCCTTTATGACATGATACACATACAAATCTGATGATGTTTTAGGTCATATTTATGCAGATATATAGAAAATTTTGCTCAGCTGACTAATCAGAGGTTGGGTCACGGTTTGCACATACTTGCACAAGATGAAAACCTTTCATGGGTAATTACAGATTATAGCTAATTGTGCTTGAGCACACGTAGACCAATATGCAAGACTACTTACTGTATATCAGGGCCTTTCATCATGCAAGAAAATACATAATCAGATTCAGTTCAGGGGTAATTTATGAAGAAAACAAAACAAAATGATCTTTTATTCATGATATTTAGAGTGGTTGTTATGTTCTGTTACCAGGCTGACGGAAGAGCAGTGGGAGTTATCGGGGTAATTGAGTGTAACTACCTCACACCAAGACGCAACAAGCAGGACTTTGATGATACTGAAGACTACAGGTGTGTTTGAGTAACATGTTCAGATGACCTATGACTTTCAGGAGTGCAGGAATTAATTATCTATATACAAAGGGTTGAATATAGTAAAGTATACAGTATGAGTATTATCTTAATTATCTTAAGACCACTGATATTTTACATTGCTAGATTTTTTTTTAAATCACTGATATAGTAAAGTATGCTATTTTGTGTCTGTGCAGGAAAACCTTAAAGAATGCAGGTAATAAGCTCGAGGAATATTGGAAGCAACAGGTATATGCACCCGAGCTTAAACCTAACTGCACTGAGGATACTGTGTAAGTTTAAAAGTGCCCCTCTCTCTCTCTCTCTCTCTCTCTCTCTCTCTCTCTCTCTCTCTCTCTCTCTCTCTCTCACACACACACACACACACACACACTCACTAACTCACTCACTCACACGGTCAGGTATTAGTTTTCTGGCCAAAATTATGAACCTCAGGTATTTTCTTTTTGGTTGAGTTCACAATTTGAGTCACAAAGTTGCTGGAAAAATATTAATAGTAACTTGGACACATTTTGAATATACTGTCAGACAGGCGGGAGCAGTAGTCAGATATGAAATACATTTCTAATAATATTCAATATAACTTTGTTAAAGTCTTAAACTGCTATGGGCACAGATCAGATATTACAGGTTTCCAGGTTGCGACCATTACAGCAGAAGCAACACTGTTCGTGCGCTGACACATCCTGTGTAAAAGGCCACATTCATTAACATGGGACTACATTTACATAAACATTAACGCATGATTGTGTGGATTCACAGGAAGCGACCAGATCAAAGCTGGGTTCAGTGTGATAATTGTCTGACGTGGCGAAAACTTCCAGATGGCATTGATCCTAAAAAGCTCCCTGAGAAGTGGTTCTGCCACATGAACTCTGACCCTCAATTCAGGTGTGTTGTCTATCTCTTTACCTTCCTCTGTGTGTGTGTGTGTGTGTGTGTTTGTGTTTGTGTTTGTTTGTGTGCTCATGTAAGTGCTTGATTCTCTCAGGAGTTGTACAGATGAAGAAGCGCCTGAGGATTCTGATGATGAACAACCCAGAAACCAGAAAACCTACAAACAACAGTGAGAAATGAATCCTCTCATTTCCAATAAATATTTCTACCACAGTATACTGGAGGTGGATTTAAGTAATGAATATGATGTCAAAGTGTAGACTTCCAGCCTTAATTTGAGGGTATGTACATCCAAATCGGGTGAAAGTTGAAGGAATTACAGCAGTTTATGTGTAATCTTGTGTATATGTTTTGAAACAGTGAGCGAAACCAGAAGTTGCAGCAGGAGAACTGGAAGCAGGTGATGACATACTGTTTTAACAAGGATTGAGAAAAAAACACTACTTGGTAGTGATAAGATGCATTTTGTACATAGGCTAGATAGTTTTTTTGGTATACATCATCTGTAGTAAAAAAGAGAGACTATTTCCAAAAGATTATTTTGTGGTGTATGTGAATCCAGAGCTTTGCAAAAGGATGTGAAATAAAAAATGAAGTTCTCAATCTCCTTTTCTGTATTCTTGTTTAACCATTGTGGTTGTTTAAATATATGAGATTGGTATGATTACCTGAGAAGACTAAACTCTAAATCCCTAAACTCCACCAAATTATGTCTTTGCTAGTCATCGGAATAATTGTGTGGGTTGTGTGCATTGCTTTTACAAGAATGAAGCCCAGGATTCTTTTCTTTATCAAGTCAGCTCTCATTGTTCAGTTGATTGACTTTGTAATGAACTTAATGGTGATGTGTATAGGACTGAAGCTTTAACCAGCAGGATATTGCTTTGATGAAGAAAGAACAGGACCCACATAAATATCAGAATTTTTGAAGTTGATCATTCTCCCCATATTAGCTAGACTGTGATATACAGTGCTGTGAAAAAGTATTCTGATTTTTTCTGTTTTCGTGTATAGCTCACAATAAATTGTTTCAGAAATTAAAACAAAATCTAAGATAAAACAAAGGAGATCATGCTGATTTAACATGGTTTATCAGGATGGTATATTTTTTTTCCATTCTCTCCCTGCCCAGATTTAGACAAAACACTGCTCAGTAGTGTAGAGATACATTTTGTAGATAAACTAGTTAGGTGTTGTGCGATGTATCAAAGAAAGACTATTTTCATGGTTTCAAGAAGACTAAAGTATGTATGTGTTTTTTTCATTGTTTTTGATGAATATAAGTCTATCTATGTTGATCTTAGGTATTCAGTAGCTAATTAAATGTATGAAATTGATCTGAGTTTCGAAAAACCTTCAATTAATCCTACAATCCACAATTTATGTCTGTCTAGTTGTAGAAGTAATTATGTTGGTTGCTGCACATTGCCTTAGGAAGATATACTTCAGAAAGCACAATGCCTTGAGCTTCAGCTCTTATATGGAATCAGAAATGATTTAAAAATAATCTATTGCAGCACTTCCCATATGTTCCAATTCCTATATTTTTCAAAAACGTGTTCTGTTTAGGCCATGACTGCAGACCTATAAAGTGATAAGAGCTCAAAGAAGAGTACCTGAGTCAGAGCAAATAAAGATTGTGCATTAATTTATCCTCTGCACCCTCTGCATTAATTTATCCTGGTTAGTGTGTATAAAATGGATGGGTGTCAGTCTATTGCAAGGGATCATACAGCCACACATTCACACCTATTTAGAGTCACTAATCAGTCTGCCTTTAGCTTTCATCCACGTGTTTTTTCTTTCAACAGAGCCCTTCTACACCCTGCCACCCAACACACAGTTCTGCTCATATTTCCTCTCCTCTCACACATGCAGGTAAGGACCTACTTCATTCGTGTGTATTCCTTTGCATTTATTATTTACAAGTTTGTTGTAACCTGTGTTTTGACTCTTTAGGCTCCAGGCCTTCAGTTGACACTCAGCAGACTTTTCTCCCTATTACTGCTGTCATCATAAGGTGCTGTCATCATTCTATCACTCCATCTGTTTCATGCACCTTAATTATGACATGTTAATGATTTAATTTCACCTTTATTTCAGGAATAAGAGAGCCCTGGGCCAGAGTCAAGAGAACACGGAGAAGAAGAAAGCTAGAAAAAACATTTCTGATAACAACGTACTTGATAGTCCGTCAACATCCTCAGCCTCACCTGACACTGTTTGTTCATCTTCCATGTGCAGCTCTGGTAATGATGCTAATAAAGGAGAATGGATAAAAACTGAAACAGCACCAGTGGATAATGGTGATGATGTGATTGACAAGAGCATGGTGAACAAGGAGCAAAGGAATCAGTTCACACAGAACAGCTCTGAGGACCAGCAGAACTTCAAAGTGCTGTACCTGCAGGCCAAAGAGGAGACAAAGCAGCTCCAACATAAGCTCGGAGAGTTAGAAAAAGCAGCAGAAGAGCTGAAGGAAAAGGTGGGAGATTAAATTAATTCATAAATGTTAGTAAGGAAAATGCAACCTAGAATTTATTAAGTAAAAATTAAATGCAATAATATTGTTGCAAAGACAGTTTATTTTACATCACTGACACATCACTATTACTCCAATTCTTATCTTGCTCTTCCCTCTTTCTACAAAATCCTCACACACAGGTGGACAGTCTAGAAAAGGAGAAGTGCACTTTGTTAACTTACTGTGAGAGTCTAGAGAAAGATTTAGAAGAAGAAAGTGCAACATCAACAGAAACCTCCAACTCAGGAAGAGGAAGAGACTTACAGTTTTGGACAGAGCAGCATGAGACACATGACAAGCAAGGGAGTGGAGAAGAAAACAATAGCTTGCAGTTATGCAGGTAAGATCTCTATTCTAGAAATATGCAGATTAGAAGATTATCAATAAAATCTGTATTAGGCATAGACTACCATTCAGAAGTTTGGAATCATTAAGAAAGTGTAGTTAAGGATCAAATTTGTGCCTGTGCAGGAGAACCGTGCAGAATGTAGGTTATAAGCTTGAGGACTCTTGGAAGAAAGTCCATTATAGACATCAGATAAACCCAAACTGCACTGTACCTGTTGAAGATACTGTGTAAATTTAAAAGTGCACACACACACACACACACAGTCACTCACGTATTGCTTTGCTGAAGAAAATTATGTGCCTCATGTATTTTATTTCAGGTTTTGTGCCTTGACTTATAGAGCCACAAAGTTGCTAATAGTATTAATAATAAAATACTGTTAGAATATAAATAGAATATGAAAATATTAATAGTAATAATATATTATTATAAAATACTGTTAGAATAGAAATGGAATAGAATATAAAAATGTTCATAGTATAGTTTAAATATCTATATGTACAAACAGGTAGGGGGAAATATCTATGGTAATTAATAAGAAAATTTCAGGGGACGCTTGCCGAAAGACATAACCGCAGGAGTGGTTCGAAATGGGATTAACAGTTCTGCATGCACATACAGTATGAAACATACATAAGAAACACATTAGAATCTGAGATTCTAAATGTGAATTTGCTTTCATGTGCAGTTTTTATTAGTATTAGTTTTTATTCTTAGTCATTAGAAGTTAGTAGAGCTATTCCTGGTTAATGCGTCCCATGCCCTATCTGACCTAGCCAAAATATCTTGCTACATTTGTTTGTTGTGTTCAGTTTTTGATTGTTTGAAGGGGATGTGTATTTGTGTGGACTTGCAGGGAGCAGCCAGATCAAAACTGGATTCAATGTGATGATTGTCTGAAATGGCGAAAACTTCCCGATTGCGTTGATGCTAAAAAGCTCCCTAAAAAGTGGTTCTGCCGCATGAACCCTGATCCCAAATTCAGGTGTGCTTGTGCTTGTCTCTCTCTGCCTCTGTTGTGTTTGTCTTTCTCTGTGCACTTACTCATGTAAGTATCTGATATTCTCAGGAGTTGTACAGTTGAAGAAGAGCCTGAGGATTATGATGATGAACTCAGATACCAGAAAACCTACAAACAGCAGTGAGTACTGAATCATGTTATTTGTAATAAATATTTTTTCTAACATATATTTCTTTTGATGTTATATATAATCGTGTGTATGTGTTTTGAAACAGTGAGATGAATCAGTTGTTAACTCAGGTGAAGGATGAGGAGAAAGGACAGCAGGTGATCATGCTGATTTAACATGGTTTATCAGGATGGTATATTTTTTCCATTCTCTCCCTGCCCAGATTTAGACAAAACACTGCTCAGTAGTGTAGAGATACATTTTGTAGATAAACTAGTTAGGTGTATCAAAGAAAGACTATTTTCATGGTTTCAAGAAGACTAAAGTGTGTGTGTGGTGTTGTTTTTTTCATTGTTTTTGATGAATCTAAGTCTATCTAAGTTGATCTTGGGTATTCAGTAGCTAATTAAATGTATGAAATTGATTGGAGTTTCAAAAAACCTTCAATTAATTCCTACAATCCACAATTTATGCCTTTGTCTAGTTGTAGAAGTAATTATGTTGGTTACTGCACATTGCCTTAGGAAGATATACTTCAGGTTTTCTTTTCATTAGTCAGGTCTGGTTAATCAGTTATTCAAAGAGAACTGCACCTCTGAATGAGCAGGATGCTGATCGGTTGAGGAAAGTACAGGCTCTTATACATCATCAGAAATTATTTTAAAATAATCTACTGCAGCACTTCCCAAACTATCCAGTTTTTCAGAAACATCTCTGTTTAGGACATGACTGCAGACTTATAAAGCAATAAGAGCTCAAAGAAGAGTACCTGAGTCAGAGCAAATAAAGATTGTGCATTAATTTATCCTCTGCAACCACTTTATCCTGGTTAGTGTGAATACCATGGATGGGATATCAGTCTATTGCAGGGGATCATACAGCCACACATTCACACCTATAGGCTATTTAAAGTCACTAATGTCTGCCTTCAGCCTTCATCCACGTGTTTTTTCTTTCAACAGAGCCCTTCTACACCCTGCCACCCAACACACAGTTATGCTCCTTTTTCCTCTCCTCTCACACATGCAGGTAAGGACCTACTTCATTCGTGTGTATTCCTCTGCATTTATTATTTACAAGTTTGTTGTAAACTGTGTTTTGACTCTTTAGGTTCCAGGCCTTCAGTTGACACTCGGCACACTCAAAAGTTTGGAATCATTAAGAAAGTGCCTTGTTTTGGAATGAAAATCACTATTTTAAAAATTATTATAGCATTAGATTAATCAGAAATACAGTCTAGACACTGTTAATATTGTAAATGACTATTATAGCTGGAAACATCTAGTTTTTAATGGAATGTTTGCATAGGCATACAAAAGCGCATTTTCAGCAAGCCTCACTCCTGTGGTCCAATGGCATATAGTATTAGCTAATATTAAGTTATCCTGTTAAAAGGCTAATTCATCATTAGAATACCCATTGTGCAATGATTTTAACCACAGTTGAAAATCATTATGCTGTAAAATAAAACTGGCCTTCTTTGGGCTACTTTATAATCTGAAGCATCAGCATTTATGGGTTTGATTATGGTCTCAAAATGGCCAGAAAAATTATATATATATATATATATATATATATATATATATATATATATATATATATATATATATATATACATATATATTCCATTCAAGGAATTGTCAAGAAATTGAAGAAATCTTACAAAGATGTGTACTAGTCCATTCACAGAACAGTGCAAGCTGTCTCTAACATGAGAGTGCCTCACAGGTCCTCAGCTAGCAACGTTATTAAATAGTACCCCAAAACCACCAATCTCATCTCCAATAGTGAAGATATGACTAGGCAGAGTCTGTTCTTCTACGCAGTGTTTCAAAGAAAAAGCCATATTGGTGACTGGCCAATAAACAGAAAAGTATCAAATAGGCAAAAGAAGACAGACACTGGACAGAGGATGATTGGGAAAAAGTGTTATTGACAGACAAATCTAAGTTTGAGGTGTGTGGATTGTAGAGGAGAACAGTGCAGTGCAGATGAAAAGATGCTTGATGCCATTTGCCAAGGATAGTGGAGGAAATATGATGGTCTGGGGGTGCTTTGGTGCTGGTGAAGTGGGAAAGTTGTGCAGGGTAAAAGAAATCTTGAGCAAGGAATGCTATAACTCTGTTTTTCAATGCTCATGCTATACTCTGCTAGACTGAATCCATTTTGAGACAAAAACCATATACTGTAACTAGGGATGTCACAATACCAAAAAATCTAGTAGTTGGTACCGATACCACCAAAAGTACACGATACTTGATACCAAAGTCGATACCACGGTGTGGTATAAAATAATTTTTTTTAAAAAAACTCTCCTGGAGGACATCCGAGAGAGAGAATTTTAGTTATCAAACACTGTCTGATAATGAGCGGACGTGCACTCCTAAATGCATGCACACACCTTATACTCTGAATGCAAGCATTAGTTTAAATTCACTGATATGGTGGCAGGCCAAAACGATTTATTAAAAGCATGAACGTGAATAATTATTAGTGACATTAGGCTACATTTTGCTGACAGGACACGGGCTGAATGGCGATGCATGGTCGCCCATTAGGAGTTGGTTTATAACATTGCAATGCGTTAGCATCTTTAATAAGTAACTGTCTATTGCAAACATTACATGGAGCATAACGTTAGCTGGTTTCACAGCAACAATGCCAGCTGCCTCAAACAAACATAATATAGGACCGTCTTTCAGGTGCTTTGCCAAATTCCAGGTGTTTCCTCGCTTTGTTTGAAATGAATGATAGCCTCGGTTGCACACCGGAAACCGATACTAGCTTTCCTCTCTTTTCCTCTCAACGAGTCGGGGCGGAGCTAAACTTGTTAAGCTAAGCTAATCTTTTGTAGTTTTTCCCGTGTGCTTGTAGGCGTTCTTCTTCACTACTTGTGGACCTACTAAAACACACGCGTATTTGCTGCCTCCATCAGGTCCGGAAAAATCGCAACCCCGGTACTTTCATTACATTCGGTACGAACAGAAATGCAGAAAAACACGTACCATCACGGTTTAAGAATGTTGGTACCGACTTGGTACTGAAGTATCGGTTCTCATGACATCCCTAACTGTAACACAATAACTTTATATAGAGTTTCTCTTCTTTTTAGCCTCAGATTAAGACTACTCAGACAAACAGTGGGGCGTCTCCTGGTCACCTTCGTTCCTGCACTGGACCTTCAGCAAGTGAACTACGATTGTGATGTCATTGATGAGATTCTCACTCAGGTTGTCGATGAGATTAATTTATTATTATTTATTTATTTGTTGTTTTGAATTTTTCTTGATTAGACATTAGTGTTTGGGTAACCAGAAAAACTGAGTGCGGTTTAGGGAGCTACATATGTTTTGTTTTTTTTCTTGTATCAAAAATTAAACACTTTATATATTTTTATATCTGTTATATAATAATGGTTATAGGCTGGTTTAGGTCGAATTAATTTACTTTATTTTTATTTAACTTTATTACATTTGTGTAACTAAATTTTCTTCTATGTGGTCCAACTTAAATTTTGTATGAATTTACCGAGGTTTAATAAATTTTCTTATGTTTAAACAAGCAGTTTCATTCATCATTATACACGGTGTATATAATGAACAAATAATAAAAGACTGGTGTCAGTACTGATATTAGTATAGATCAATGAGTGGCCACAGCCTAAGCACAAACGCCACTCTTCAGCACAATGGTAACCTAAACACTAACATGTCTTTCCCTTTGCAAAAAAAACAACCATAGAATAACGTTTAATCCCTAAATATACTTTCCTGATGCAGTTCTGCCCACTTAGTTATATATATATATATATATATATATATATATATATATATATATATATATATATATATATATATAAATGATTTATGTAGTTTTAACACAAATGACTTAAGTAAACTTCAGTTTTAAATATATTAGGTGGATTGAACACAATGAAATTAAGTTGTGACCAAATGTTCAAAAATCGTGGAAAAAGGAAAAAATATATATTTTTGAGTCTAAAAAGGTGTCTACTCATTCAAAAAATCATCCACTCCTTTCTCAAAGACTCTCCCCTCCATTCACAAAACCCTGCTAAGCCACGCCTTTACTGCCACAATATTATATATACAACAGTAAATGTTCTACTCCTACTTATGGTGGTTTTAAAGCTGAGATGGATCATTTATTCAAATGCAAGACTGATGTACTTAAAGAAAATAACTTCTTTTATTTAATATTTTGTACATGTTTGAAGTGTAATAAAAAGGCGGAAATGTTTCATGTGTATAACAGTTTCCTTGCATGTGACCTGGAGATGCAACCACTCAACCTCACTGTTGTTCTGTTTCATCTTTTGTTTCATCTTTTGTTTTCTCATCATTAATCCTCAGCATGTTTCTTCATGATGTTGGACTCATTAAGTCTGGATGTAATTGGTCCAATAGCTGGTATTTATGAAAGAATTAAAATGTTATTGTGTCCTGTGTAAATCATATACTATGTGTGCAAATAAGATAGAAAATGAAATAAAACTTGAATGATTTTTTTTCCTATTCATAATCTAAAATACCCAATCCAGATGTTCAGAATTTTAAGGAGCAATATAGTTAGATGTATTATATTATTGTTGGATATGAACTCTGCAACACCTCTACATAAGGACAGTTAGGACATAATGCCAGCAATGAAAAACAGAAGGCATAGGTCTGATAAGGAAGTCTTCCATCTACTGTGAATAGAACTACATAGACTGGTACCTGGAGTTGTACATGTTTATTTGTTGTACAAATTTTAGTCACATCCACATACACTTTATGGCTAACTTATTGTCACATACACTGTCACAGAGATTTTTACAGCACTGCCCTGCTGCATGGTTCAAATCTTTTCTGACGCCCAAATTACAACCAATCATTCAATTCAGGTTGAGAGCTGAGAACTTCAGTACAATTGCCTCACTGTTACTACTCAAGATAACTAAATGAGTTAACTAATGCTAACTATGTAAATAAATGAAGTGAAACTCTTCGAATTACACTATTGGACACCTGATGAATACCTGTCTAATTTCTTTTTCATTTCTCAGAACAATACCTTGTTACTGGAAAGGATAACTTTCAGTTTCATTTCATCGTTACTGTCCTCGTGCAGTATGACTTTATCTTTTATGGAATAAAAGATAACTGCCACAACTGCCAAGTTGCCACTGCTGGACCCTTGAGCAAGGTCCTTAACCCTCTCTGCTCCATGGGTGCTGCATCTTAGCTGACCCTGCGCTCTGACCCCAACCTCCTAACATGCTGGGGTATGTGAAGAAAATAATTTCACTGTGCTGTAATGTATATGTGACCAATAAAGAATCTTCATAATTACAGTTGGAGTGGATCATTTATTCCAATCCAAGACAGATTTCCAACTAGAAAATGATACATCTTCCTTATAATGAACTAACATGGTAACATTAAATTGTAATTGTAAAACAGAATACATAGTTTGCCAAGGCTGCCATCTACTGTGCAGAAAACTTCAATGACTAGTATGTAAAGTCAAAAAGTTATTGCATATTTATTATTTTTCTATTTTGCAAAATAAAAAATCATAAAAATTTTGTTTTTATTTTAAAATTATAATAAAAGAGAAATTATTAAAAACAGATTTCAAATTCTATTTGCTGTACTTGATAGCAATAATAATCTGAATAGTAACAGTGAGGCAATTGTACTGAAGTTCTCAGCTCTCAAACTGAATTGAATGATTGGTTGTAATTTGGGCGTCAGGAAGGATTTGAACTATGCAGCAGGGCAACGCTCTGTGACAAGCTCTGTGACAGTGTATGTGACACTAAGTTAGCCATAAAATGTATGTGGATGTGACTGAAAATTTCACATGAATTACTTCCGGCATTTGTTGATACCGAATGCCTACAAATAGCTGGTTATAGGTTATGGCATGTAAATACTTACTAAGCTTAAAGGTATTCCTCTTCTTGTTAGTCCTGCCGTCTATTATGCAGATGTTTATCACAAGTGCTGAAACAAAATATTGACTTGGGGAAACTCCTCCTCTTGTGGCTTACAACCGAGAGTGGATGCTAATTGTACATTCAGTAATTGGTTATTTTTCAGATTTTGAACATGTACAACTCCAGGTACCAGTCTATGTAGTTCTATGCACAGTAGATGGAAGACTTCCCTACCAGACCTATGCCTTCTGTTTTTCATTGCTGGCATTATGTCCCAACTGTCCTTATGTAGAGGTATTGCAGAGTTCATATCCAACCATAACCTAACACATCTAACTATATTGCTCCTTAAAATTCTGAACATCTGGATTAGGTATTTTAGATTATGAATAGGATTTTTTTTTTTTTAAGTTTTATTTCATTTTCTATCTTATTTGCACACATAGTATATGATTTACACAGGACACAAAACATTTTCATTATTTCATAAATACCAGCTATAGGACCAATTACATCCAGATTTAATGAGTCCAACATCATGAAGAAACATGCTGAGGATTAATGATGAGAAAACAAAAGATGAAACAATGAGGTTGAGTGGTTGCATCTCCAGGTCACATGCAAGGAAACTGTTATACATATGAAACATTTCTGCCTTTTTATTACACTTCAAACATGTACAAAATATCAAATAAACAGAAGTTATTATTTTCTTTTTGTACATCAGTCTTGCATTGTGAATAAATGGTCCATCTCAGCTTTAAAACCACCATAAGTAGGAGTAGAACATTTACTGTTGTATATATAATATTGTGGCAGTAAAGGCGTGACTTAGCAGGGTTTTGAGAATGGAGGGGAGAGTCTTTGAGAAAGGAGTGGGTGATTTTGTGAATGAGTAGACACCTTTGTAGACTCAAAAAAATTTTTTTTTCCTTTTTCCGCGATTTTTGAACATTTGGTCACAACTTAATTTCATTGTGTTCAATCCACCTAATATATTTAAAACTGAAGTTTACTTAATTCATTTGTTTTAAAACTACATAAATCATTTTTGTTATAACTAAGTGGGCAGTTGATCTGTAGTTCCCAGCAAACTCTGTTTTGCAAGGGAATGCATTAGGAGAGTAAATATAGGGATTAAGTGTTATTCTATGTTGTTGTTTTTTTTAGCAAAGGGAAAGACATGTTTGTGTTTAATTTTCAGTTATGTTGGACATTTGAAGGAGTTTCTGTAATGTTTTGGAATCTTGTGGTTACCATTGTGCTGAAGAGTGGCGTTTGTGTTTAGGCTGTGGCCACTCATTGATCTATACTAATATCAGTACTGACACCAGTCTATTATTTGTTCATTATATACATTGTGTATAATGATGAATGAAACTGCTTGTTTAAACATAAGAAAATTAATTAAACCTCAATAAATTCATACAAAAATTAAGTTGGACCAACATAAGAAAATTTAGTTAGCGAAATGTAATAAAGTTAAATAAACATACCAGAGTAAATTAATTTGACCTAAACCAACTAAATTGTGTTGACCCAACTAAACTGATTTATTTTAAATGAGCTAAATTAAATTGTGTGTAAAAACTTTCTTCAGTTAAATTAAGTAAGAATAATGAATACATTTTTTGGGTGTATAATTAATGGTGCTCTATTTTTACCCCGTGTCTCTGGACTCTGGACTGCAAGAGAAATAGCATAAAAACAGTTTTCCTTTGTAAATGACATGTGTGCACACAAATTAATGCTCTTTATTTGGGTTCTTAGTAAATCAGGGTCTTAATATGTACAATACTTTGCATCATGCAACGAGCTAACTGTATAGCTAATTATATAGCATCAGTGTGGCCCAGAATTGAATGATGACAGCAGTAATATAATATAAAGCATAGAAATGAATATCAATTGTTGATTTAAAAAATGGAAATAGAAAAAATGGATCCCTAAAAGCCTACACATCAGCTGAATATGTTGCAACCAACTAAAAACATAGTTTTCCATTATTATGTAATAGATATAAAATATGTAAAGTGTTTCATTTTTAATACAGGAAAAAAAAACAAAACAAATTTAGCTCCTTAAACCACATTCAGTTTTTCTTGCTACCCAAGCACTAATGTCTAATCAAGAAAAAATCAAAACAGTATGTATATTAAGGACTTGCTTGTAGCCTATTAAGGACTTGTTTGTAGTTCATTTTGCATTATCCAAGCAAATGATTCCTAAACATTTTCACTCTTCTGGTCACCACTGTCTCTATGTAGAGGCTGCCTCTGTAGAGGAGATGTCATCGACAACCTGAGTGAGAATCTCATCAATGACATCACAATCGTAGTTTACTTGCTCAAGGTCCAGTGCAGGAACGAAGATGACCAGGAGACGCCCCACTGTTTGTCTGAGTAGTCTTAATCTGAGGCAAAAAACAAGAGAAACTCTATATAAAGTTATTGTGTTACAGTTAGGGATGTCACGAGAACCAAGTACCAAGTCGGTACCAACATTCTTAAAATGTGACGGTACGTGTTTTTCTGCATTTCTGTTAGTACCGAATGTAACAAAAGTACAGAGGTTGCGATTCTTCCGGACCTGATGGAGGCAGAAAATACGCATGTGTTTAAGTTATTGTGTTACAGTATATATCCATTTTGTCTCAAAATGGATCCAGTCTAGCAGAGTATAGCATGGGCATTGCAAAATGGAATGAGAGCATTCCTTGCTCAAGATTTCTTTTACCCTTTACAACTTTCCCACTTTACCAGCACCAAAGCACCCCCAGACCATCATATTTCCTCCACAATGTTACATGCGTTACATGCATAACCCAGACGTTCCCTTTCAAAGGGAACTCCACGTTGAGTTTAGCATAACTCTATGGGAACGAGAATAACCACTCCGTCATACTGAGGGTAGGGCCTGTTAAAAAAATCCCAAGCCCAAGGGTCACTGCAAGACTCTCTCACTAGAGAGAGAGTGGGAGCAGAGCAATCGGGGGAAGAGTGTACAGATGTGACCTTAGCCACATGTGCACCATGGTGTCCAGCCCTAATTGTGCAGGAGGAGTGACTGTGAACCACAGCAGGCAGTGTGTTGAGCACATCCACTCCCGCTTGGCCAAACCTCCGCCATATGGACTCCACCACTTGTGGACGGAGCCACCAATCCCTGGGTCTCAGCCTCTGCCTCAACAGGATGTCTGCCCCCACATTCCAGTTGCCCAGAATGTACATTGCACTCACTGTCAAAACTTTCCCTTTGCCCTTAGATGAATTAGCTGCACCTGCCTGAACGGGGGGCGTGGACTTAATCCCCCCGGTGGCAAATATATGAGACCACCGCTGTGTTGTCTATAAACACATGGTGCCCTCTCAATTGAGGAAGAAGGAATTTCAGTGCTAGAAATATGGTCCACACTTCTATGCAATTTATATGCCGCTCTAGATGAGGGCCGCTCCAGAGACCGTAAGCTGGACAGCTGTCTAAGACCGTGCTCCAGCCCGTGAGGGAGGTGTCTGTCATTACCGTCTTGCACTAAGGAGACACCCATAGAGTGTGACCCAAGGCTAGAAACCGGGGACACTTCAAATTCTCAGAGCACGTAGGCATCGCAGCATAACACTGATTATTCTCAGAGGTTTCATCCTCGTCAAAACCCCCAACTTCTCGGCCACCACTAAAACGGTCTCCTGTGAAATATGCCCAATGGTATGACATTGGCTACTGCTGCCATAAGCTCCTAGTCTCCCATAGAGACTGGAGGGGATGCCAAGATCCAGCTTTAACTTGCTCAATGTTTATAGGATTGACCCAATGCATGTTGGGGATAGAAACGTCCTCATTGTAGTAGAATCCTTATAGCCTTAGAAAAGTTGTCCAGTGCACTGGAGAAAGCATACTTTTCTGATGTTCAACCTGAACCCCAAGCTCTTCATGTGGGCAAGAACAACATCTTGATGTTGAACCACCAGTTCCATGGATCCTTCTAGAATTAACCAGTCGTCCAGGTAGTTTAGTACATGTATGCCTTGGAGTCACAATGGAGCCAGAATGACATCCATGCACTTTGTGAAGGTGCGAGGGGATAAGGCTAGCGATATTTCTATGTGGAAATATGCACCTTTTAGATCTTTAGATTTTAGATCACAAACCAGTCCTCAACCTAAATCTGTGGAATTATAAGTTTCGGTGTCAGCATCTTGAACCTGTATGTCCGAAGAGTACAGTTCAGATTACGCAGATCTAAAATTGGCCGCATACTCCTCTATTTTTTGTGGACCAGGAAATAACGGCTGTAAAAACCTCCCTCCCTCAGGGAATGGGGTGCATGTTCTATGGCCCCTTTGTCCAAGAGGGGTCTTACATCCTGTGCTAACGTTGGGCTCTGGTCTGTGCTGACTACTGTGGTGAGCACACCTCTGAACCGGGGGGTCGAGCTCTGAACTGGACCCGGTAACCCTTTTCTACGGTAGACCCTTTTCTCCGGTTCTTTCGTTGCCCTGTGACAGCTCGCTGACCAGAGAACACTGAAAACTTGGGACAGCCTTGGCTAGGGGAGGCCCTACAGTAGCACTGGGGGCTAACTGCCCTAACAACCTCATGTCCCCTGATACGTCCCTCCACAGCCCCTCAGGACCGCTCCTCATTGTCTGCTTGGCCTTTGTGACCATTCTCAGATCAGGCCTAGTAGCAGGCCGTGACTGTGGCCACCCAGTTCCCTGGCTGTCTGCAGGGGTTGGCGGGCTGCCATACTCACCTTCTGTGTCTCCCTCGCACTAGCGCTGGCCCGGGCTCCACTGGAATCGTGAACTTGACACAACAGGGAAGGAACTGGCTGAATGCCGCCGGATGTCGAGCTCACTTAGCAAGTCTGCTTGGTAGGTCTGCAACACTGTCATTGTCTGCAATGACCCACAAGCAAGACCCACTACTGCATAGGACTTGCCTACCAATGCCACGGTGGCCCTAAATGGCTTGGATGGCAAAGCCAGCCCCCCTAAATTGCCTGCCATCGATGGAGAGAGTTAGCTCGCAAGCGCCTCCTCCACCTTCAGCATAGCTAAATAGCCATGCCGTTCATTTCCCACAATGGCCGAATAATCCGACATCATGGGGTTATAAATATGGTTTATGCATGGTTTTCCCCCAGAAGCCTGATATTTTGTCATATACTTCTGGAAGAAAGGGGAGTTTTCTGCAGTGTGACGAAATTACTTTCACTGGGCAGAAAAAAGCTCATCCAGCTTTAGTAATCACTTCAAGCAGCTCATTATATGCTGCTCTCAGTTTTTAGCATGCCCTTCTGGCTCCTCTGAGTCAGAGAGGAATCGTTATTATTTTTTTGTGTTTTTTTGGGGGGGTTTTTTTGGCTTTCCATAGCAGAAGAAGGAGTCGCGACGCGGGCTCCAAAATCCAACGGAGAGCCGGACCCAGAAGGCAGAGCAAGAGATAGAGCAGCGCTCGTCTCCGGCTCCTCTTCCAAGTCCCCTGGACCTGAGACGGCTAGCTGCCTCGGCAGCGGACGGCCCAGATCCGCAAGGCTCTGAACTCTGAAACTCGCTTCAGCTTCCGAGAAAAGAGCAAGTTACGAGCAGAACTGCTCTCACGGAACGGTAATGGAGGCAGAAGCAAGTACAGGTAAAGACGTTTATTAAAGGAGGCAGGCAGACAAATCCAAATCACGAAACAGAGACGTAGTCAGAAACAGGCAATGGGTCGGGCGATCAGTAAACACACATAAATGGGGTAAAAACACGAAACATGAAACATGAAACGAGGACTGGGAACTGGGAGCGGAAAACACCAGCATGGTCTGAGTGAACTAATCTAACCTTAAACTAAACTGTCTATCTCCGTATCTAAACTAATACTCCGCAAAGTGTACTGGGAGGCAAGGGTATATATCCCGAACATAATCAGCGTTTAGTGCTGACAGCTGAAAACAATGAAGGCACCCTCGAACAACAGCCAATGATAAAACTGGGAGGAGGCAGAACAGAAACAAAACAAATGCACGTGTCCACAGTAAACAATGTCACAGTTATCAAAATTCAAAGAGCGTGCACTCACTGAGCAAGCTGCAGCGCTGTCTAAAGGGTAGATTGTGACAGCTACCTAATGTAAGGCGTTACAATGCGGACAGTCAGACCTCTCAAGGGCTGCCGTGGCATGCTCCATACCTGGACACTTCACACAGAAAGGGTGCACTCCTCCTCGTGATGAAACGGGAGCAAGGTGTAACACACTTTCTGAATTCTCTCACTCATACTTTTCTCTCTTGTTCATTCTTTTTTTCTTATCTTTTTTTAAAGGGATAGAAAAGTCCAGAGATTTTGAGAAAAGATAGAGAGGAAATGAAGCGTCTTTTTGTTTCTTTAAACAAACGACCGACATGCAGTCTCACTGAAGATAATAAGACTGACAGCGCGGTTTACAGATGCCATATATATCACGCGACGCACTTAAATGCCACATCACCTGATCACGGCAGGCCTATAAATAGGCATGATTTTACACAAGCTTCAGATGCCGGTCGCACGCGAGGGCGCTCCCATAGTGTTATGCTAAACACAACATGGAGTTCCCTTCTCAGGGAATAAGGCACTTTCTTAATCATTCCAAAAATTTGAATGGTAGTGTATGTATAGTATGGATTTTATTGATATTCTTCTGATCTGCATATTTCTAGAGTAGAGATCTTACCTGAATAACTGTGTGTTATTGTTTTCTTGTCCACTCTCTGGCCTGTCCTGTGTCTCATTCTGCTGAGTACCAAAGTGTGAGTCTCTCACTCTTCCTGGGTTGGAGGCTTCTTCTGAAGCTGCTGCACTTTCTTCATGTGAGGAAATAGGAAAATCTGTCTGAACCCCTCGATCTTCTACACTTATCTTCAGCTTTTCACGCTCTTTCTTTATTTCCTCTAAATCTTTCTTAAGGATCTCAGAGCAGGTCAACAAATTGCACTTCTCATCTTCTAGATGATCCACCTGTGTGAGGATTTGTTTTGTACAAAAACAACGAAGGACATGATAATAATTGCAGTGACAGGACATGAAACAAACTCACTTTCAATTAATTTTGACTTATTTAGTCTGTTACGGTTGCAGTTCTCCTTCTTGTTCTATTTCTTGCCCTCTCACCTTATGTCGGAGCTGCTTTATCTCCTCCTTGGCCTGCAGGTACTGAATTTCATGGTCCACAGAGCTGGCCTGTGTGATTTGATCGCTCTGCTCCTTCTTCACTGTGCTCTTTTCAATCATGTCATCATTCTGTGCTGTTTTAATGTCTTTCCTTTCTGCTTTATTATCATGGCTATCATGGCTTAAACAAAAAGCCTCAGGTGAGGCTGTGGATGTTGACAGACTAACTGGTATGTTGTCAAAATAGTTTCGTCTGGCTTTCTTCTTCTCCATGTTCTCCTGACTCTGGCTCAGGGTTCTCTTCTTCCTAAAGGTGAAATTAAATCATTCAGGCATTCTTAATGCGGTGTTATTGCAAAGGAGCATTAGACAGAGGGAGTGAAAGAGTGATGACAGTACTTCGTAGGAGTAGTGGAGACAGAAATGTCCTGCGTATCATCAGAAGGCCTGGAGCCTAAAGAGTTAAAACATTGATTAAAAGAAGCTTGTAAACAACAAATACAGAGGGATACACACTGAGGCAAAATATTTCTTCACCCATACTTGTGGGAGACAGAGGAATAAGGGTGGAGCTGGGTGTTGCTTGGATGGATGACCTGGGTGTTGACGGACACTGTTGAGAGGAAAACACACATGGATAAATGAGGAAAACACATATGGATTTAAAAAAAATGTGTGGTGCATTATGAAGCGCAAAATAAGGCAACGAAGGAACCGTACAGTCGCACAGCTGAAGAAATGCATAATGGATGAATTGGGGAAAATTCCTCTCGATAAACTTAACCAATTAGTGTCTACACTCAGCACCCAAACGCTTAATAAGTGTTATTAAAAGAAAAGGTGATGTTACACAGCAGTAAACAGTCGACTGTCCCAACTCAAAAATAAATTTAATTCACAAAGTAAAACATCATATAATGTGTTAATAATGTGTTTTCAATATAGTACCGCGTGAACTGAATTTTCAAACGACTGTTTTTTTGGGGTTTTTTGCATTTTCCATTCTGTCCCAACTTTTTCAGGATTTGGGGTTATATTTTTTCATTCTGATAATTGTGAGTCAAAAGTACTTCAACTTCTGCCTTGGTCTTTTTTGTGGAGTTTTGTGGGCATCACCAAACACAAATCATGCATGTGCTTGGTAATTTACAGGCCATTGCCATTTCCAACATAAACACTCAAATAAAAAGAAAATCAGCGTTTTTCAAGTTCAAAACTTTTGTAAATCCAGCATAAATTTTTTGTTCAGTTTGGCTCATGCAGACCTTTACACACAACGTTAGTGAAAGATTGATGAATGAAGCCCAATGTATGTGTTATTTTAACCAAGACACACTGTACTAGAGTTGGAGTTCAGGAATGAAAATGGCCAAAATTCTCTGCCCATCTACAGTATAACCACTACTTCCTTAATAACATCAAGTGACTCCAAGCATGATGGTAAATAATGAGCAGACACCAAAATGACAAGGCTTGGGATAACAGAAATTTAATAATGTCCATTTAGGATCATGTGCCCAAAATGTTTGTGAACCCCCATCTCATTGGTGTATGTGTGCCATGGCCTAAACAGAGATATTTCTGAAATATAAGCAATATGAGAATTGCAGCTTTCAGGATGTGCTGCACTAGATCATTTTAATAAGAAATTACTGACGCTGTGTCGGAGCTGGTGTATAATTTCCTGCTCGTTCCTCAACAAAGCAGTGTCCTGCTCATTCAAAGCTGCAGTCCTCTGCTCAGCTTCCATCTGAAGCATAGACACATCACCACTCAGATCATTACACAGTCAGTCAACTGAATATAAAATGCATTTTTGCACTACTGAGCCCTGTTCATACTCTATCGAAACAGAGAGAATAAAAATATATGATCCTGAGCCAAGTTAAAACTTAAATCAAAGAGCTGATATCACCTGCTGTCTGTTCCTCTCCTCCTGCAACTTTTTCTCACTGTTTCAAAACACATACACAAGTGTATATATAACATTAAAAGAAATATATGTAAGAAGAAATATTTATTACAAATGTCAGGATTTGTTACTCACTGCTGTTTGTACATTTTCTGGTATCCAGGTTGTTCTTCATCAGAATCCTCAGGTTCTTCTTCAACTGTACAACTCCTGAGAGAATCAAGCACTTTCATGAGCACACAAACACACACACACACACACACACACACACACACACAGAATACAGATGTTTATACACAACAAACCTGAACTGTGGGTCGAGGTTCATGTGGCAGAACCATTTTTTAGGGAGAACTTTATTATCAATGCAATCCGGAAGTTTCCGCCACTTGAGACAATCATCACATTGAACCCAGTTCTGATCTGGCCGCTTACTGCAAGTCCACATAAGCACACAAATTGCTTTAAGCCATCAACAACTCAATGTGACAAAATTTTATTTACTGGGCCAGGTAGAGCATGGGGGACATGAACTACACGCAAATCTAACAACTTCTAATAAATCAAACACAGTTCCACAGACAAAGAAGAATAAATTAAACTATATAAACCCTGAGGTACTTGATTTGTGTCAGCAGGAGCTTAAGACTTTTAATGGAGTTGTACTGACCATTACTACAAATGTACTTTACATCTGACCGTCTACACTTGCACTCCTGATAAGTAAAAAATCACTTGCTCATGCAACTTTTTATTGGGTCCTGTAGGGGGAGCTACTATGAGACTCAAATATTGAGTAGACACCCAAACAGAAAACACATTAAGCAGATAGTTTACTTTAGCAGACCTATGCCTGGCCATATGTATGTGTTTGCGTGTTTGTGTGTCTGTGTGCATGCACGTTAAAACTTACACAACATCCTCAAAAGCTTTAGTGCCGTTTTCGTATCGATATTGGACTTCCTTCCAATATTCCTCAAGTTTATTACCTACATTCTGCATGGTTTTCCTGCACAGACACAAAGCACATCTTTACACAACTCCCTCACAACCCACAGTCTGGTGTCCATCAAATGTAGATAATTAGAAAAGAAGACACTTGGTCAGAGAGGCCACCAGGGACCAAATGACTTTGAAAGACCTACAGGATTTTATGGCCAACAGAGAGAAACATGTGAATCAATCAACATTATTAAAGATACTGCACACCGCTGGCTTGTATGGGAGGAGGGCAAGAAGGTCTCAAAAAGGTCCATCTAGTTTCCTGTAACAAACTGGCAGAAGGTTTTTTGTGGTCAGATGAAACAAAATAGGACTTTTTGGTATGAACGCAAAATAACACCATCCTGACTGTGAAGAATGGATTGATGGATTGATGAAGAATAGTAGAATCTTGGGAAGAACCTGATGAAATCTGCAAAACCTCTGAAAATGGGTCCAAAATTTACATTCCAATAGGACAATGACCCTGAGCACAAGTCCAAAGCTACAATAGGTTGGCTTGCTAGGAACGAGGTGGGTGCTCAAGAGCAGGGGTGTCCAATCTTATCCATTCTTATTATGTTTTCATTCCAACTAAGCTGAGCCACACCTGAATCTATTGAAAGACAAGATCAACTGATTAAACATGTGAAATCAGGTGTGGCTCCTGCTTGGTTGAAATGAAACCCTGCACACACACCGGCCCTTTGCGGATAAGATTGGATACCCCTGCTCTAGAGTGACATAGTGGAGAGCTACCCAAAAAAACGGTGGCTACAGTTGCTGCCAAAGGTGCCTCTACTTAATATTGACTCTGGGGGTTTATACTGAATTGAGGAAATTCTGTCAATGTTCTGTTGTGTGTATATATATTATATATATATATATATTGCAACAAACTTTTTTTCAGATCCTCAGAGAGTTCTTTGCCATGAGGTGCCATGTTGAACTTCCAGTGACCAGTATGAGGGAGTGTGAGAGCGATGACACCAAATTTAAAACACCTGCTCCCCATTCACACCTGAGACCTTGTAACACTAACAAGTCACATGACACCGGGGAGGGAAAATGGCTAATTGGGCCTAATTTGGACATTTTCACTTAGGGGTGTACTCACTTTTGTTGCCAGCGGTTTAGACATTAATGGCTGTGTGTTGAGTTATTTTGAGGGGACAGTAAACTTACACTGTTACACAAGCTGCACACTCACTACTTTACATTGTAGCAAAGTGTCATTTCTTCAGTGTTGTCACATTAAAAGATATAATCAAATATTTACAAAAATGTGAGGGGTGTACTCACCTTTGTGAGATACTGTATACATATGTGTGTGTGTGTGTGGGTGTGTGGGTGGGTGTACATAATTACACTATGCATTCTTACTGTAATATGCCTTCTGAATTCCTGAACAGGAATTACAAACACACCTGTACTCCTCTGTATTGTCAAACTCCTGCTTGTTGTGAGTTGGTGTGAGGTAATTGCACTCTATCACCCCGATAACTCCCACTCCTGTGCTGTTAGCCTGGTAACAAAACACAAAAACACTGTAAAAATCATGAGATGACACAATATAGATAAAAGATGCTAAGTACAATTATTTTGTGTGAGTGCTGTAAAGAAAGAGGTAAATGAAATGAACTGTGGAAGAGAGATCAGTTAAAATCTGTGACTATAGCTGAAATGGGAACCAAGTTATCCCTTCACACCAAATTAAATTCACAAACAGTCTTAATAAGAGAGTATGCACTTGTATGTTCACTTTCTATGTTTCTACTTTCTATGTGGATATACATAGAAACTGGGGTCAAACTGAATCAGCAACATTTGTTATTCCAAGGGCATTCAAAACAGAGCTCAAGAAATTGTCAAAAAATGTTTCACTATCTATCTGTGGTCATCTGCCTATTCTCCAGCCCCATTCCATTCCTTTAGGCAGATGATTAATTATGTAGAAAAATGATCATACTCATTACGGATTAAACAACTATATCCTCACCTTGCGCTGGCAGGCGACACGCTCATAGGCTTTGATGAGGCGGTTTTTGTGGTATATCATCATGCCGTAGTGCTCCTTGGTCTTTGTGTTGTAGCCAAAGGTGATTGTAATTTTCTTTTTCTGAGACAAAGGCTTAAGGATCATGGTATTTAAAATCTTATAATCATTAAATATGTAAATCTTACTTATTTATCACTCTTTATCATGTTCTGTTGCTCTAATATAATAACCACAAGGATACAAGACATACAGGTTTGTATGTGTCCTTTAAGACATTTGCTAGATTTTTAGTGACATACTGCGTTTCCACCTTCTGCCCTTGGATGATGATCTGCATTTTCGGCTTAAGGTACAGGACACTGCAGTATGCCTGACACAAGGGTAAAATAATCGCACAAAGGTGTCTATATATTGAATAGGGGTCCTTTGTAGAAAGAGAGGTTAAAACATCTTAAAATCAGAACGATACACAGGAGATACAGTACCATGAATAGTATTTGAGTATTTTTTGCATATTGCTCACTCTAAATATCCCATATAAAACCTAATGCAACGCAAGAAGAACATGAAGAAACACAAATAGCCGTTTAAAAAAAAAAAAAAAAAAAACTTTCCAGACATATTTCAATAACTTTCGCATCTCTTCTAGAATTTTGATTGTGGCATAGTGTGCTGCTTATTCAAACCTTTTAGCCTACTTCACATTGCTAAAAATGTTCCGTTTAAGTAATGTTTAGATTCAACAGGAATAGCAGTAATCACGTCTGGGTGTGTCTAGTCCAGGGGTGTTCAATCTTATCGTGAAAGGGCCAGTGTGGGTACAGGTTTTCATTCCAACCAAGCAGAAGCCATACCAAACAAGATTGGACACCCCTAGTCTAGTCTAGCTAAAGCTAGACTAGTTAGTGTTGGATAATTATTAACTTCAATAAATAAAATGATTGTTGAAAAACTGTATTTTGTGTTTACTCAGGCTGTATCTGTCTTGTTTGAAGAACTTAAACAATTAAATGCGATAAATATGCAACAATAGAAGAAACCAGTAAGGGGGCAAATACTTTTTTAACAACATGGTAAAAGGTTTTAGAACAGGGGTTTTTCTCTTCTGTATTATTTATTTATTTTACAAAAGAACATTGGAAACATCGCTCTAACTATTCATCTTTCAGTGTTTATAGCCAGAAATTAAGCCTTAAGGTTACGCATTAAAAGGGTAACTACAGTTGTTCATCCAGACCTTTGCAAGCACAGAATTATGAATATGAATACCCCTGCTCTATGTCAATAAGACATGACATTTTGGATACTAATCAGCTATTTGATTAGATTCATTACTGCTGCTTTAATTTACTTAACCTTCCATTTTCCAGAGTATTATCAGACCATAGGTGTTAATGACAACAGATCTGAATTTCATCTTTACCCAAAAAATTGCAAAATGCATGCTCTGGTTAATTCTCAAATCCTGGTTTCTGAAACAGACTCCTGTTATCTTAGCAAACTAAGTCAATGAACTACAACAAACTCAGTATTCAGTACTTGCTGGTTAAATTCTCACCCGCAGTGAATATTCACTCTCAGGCACTTCCATACGACTCTCCAGCCGTTGCTTTTTTGGCTCCCTGGTGCTCTCGTGCACGTCAATAGGGATCCGGATGTCGTAGCGGTCCTGCTTGAAGTCAAATTCTAATTCTCCTGAAGGTGTTCTGCAGCAGGATATTTGCATGTGGACACAAAGGACAAAATTATGGTGTAATTATACAAGCCAACCCACAGCCAACCCTCTTTGCCATCAGTAACTTACCAAAACAAGGTACAAATTTAGTTTTCTCTGATTTTAATTTGCAGTGATTTTTCTATTAATAATAGGCTACCCTAGTTAGAATTTTTGTAACATGTTGACACCTACATTTTTGGATGTCGTTATCTATACTGTTATAGCATTATTATTATTATTATTATTATTATTATTATTATTATATAAAGTTATATTAGATAAGATTAGTCAAGATTGGAGCTCTAGCAGGTAAGTAGGTAAAGTTCAACAGCATTGCAACAATTTTTTGACTCCTTGAACCCACCTCCAAATTCCCTCCTTTGTGTACAAAACATACCACCAGATCTATGGTGGCCAGTGGAGTTCAATTAGTCTTGGCATTACAGAAGATAGTCATGACGTGACATGTTAGTTAGATACTGATGATCAAAGTACCACAGGGAGGGCATGGTTGCTTGGTTTAGCATGTTTGCCTCGCACCTCTGGGGATAGGGGATTGATTCCCGCCTCCACCTTGTATGTGCAGAGTTTCCATATTCTCCCCTTGCTTCAGACGATTCGTCCAGGTATTTCGGTTTGACAACATTGATGTGATAGGACTGGTTACCAACAACTATGAACAGGAACACATAAACATATTAGGGACACCAAGAATCTTACAATAAACAGGACCACTGTGGAGCAGGTGAGCCATTTCAAATATCTGGGTGCTAAGAACTCCGAGAACTTGACTTGGTCTCACCACGTTGAAAATTCACAACAACCACTCTATTATCTGTGCAGACTGAGTAAATTCATATTGCCACCCACAATCCTCACATGCTTTGGGCAAAGCACAACAGAGTATGTCCTGAAAGGTACCACCATTGTTTGGTACAGCACCAAAGAAGACCACATAGCCCTGAAAATAGTAGTACATTTTTGCCAAAAGTACCATTGGCTCCAAGTTCTCCCTGACTCGCATCAAGGAAAAATCATGGAATGATAAATCAAGGAAACTCACAATTTGGCTCATTCTGATCATGTTTATCTTTATAATGAACTCCCATGAGTTATTTTTTATCATGTGCTATATATTTTCCAGGTTATTTATTCCATTAGTGCACCTTTAAGATTGCTATTTTTGGTTTCACTGTAACAGTAAAATGCCATACAAGTATTCCATCCCATCCTTAATCTAAACAGAGCTCATATAAAACTATAGAAGCGCTAATCAAACTCTCTGCATGTTCACCTGCGTAGATTCCAGATGATGATGCGGGTTCCACTTGATTTGTTGCACAACCCGTCAATGACACTGAACTCAGACAGCAGTTCTTCCTTGGTGTTAAACAGAGAATGTGTCAGGATATCATGAAGACATGCTGCTTGCTCCGGTGAAGCACTGAGTGAGCAGCAAGGTTAAGGACCAAATGAAAACCAAAAGAAAGCATTTGTTTAACATTCTGTCTACTTTGTAATTTAGCCCCTTAGACTCCCATCACACTGGCAGGCCAGAATTTCCAGCACATTCCTCACCCTCATCATTTCATAAAATTACTTTTAGTTTTACTGTTGTTACTGAATAATATATTTTAAGATTAATAAATGAGGAATATTATGGCAGTTTAAGTGTTTACGTGTAAGCTTGGTTATACATTGTGTTTATGTTTTTTCCCTCTTATTTACTATAGTAATTTATGCTCCTGTAATACAAATTTCCAGTCAAATGCTTCTGTCCACCATTAATGTCAAATCTAGCCTCTGTTTCTATGTAAAGGATATCAGTCTGTCCGGCGTTGGTGAACATGGCAATAGGCACTAGGACATTTTGTGCTTTTATCTTCTTGAGGTAAGTCTGTGACAGGAGACCCACACACATGGTGTCGTCTTTCTTTGAGAACACGATGGCGTCCTTCCCCAAGCGCATGGAGCCCGACTTAAAACCGTTACCATAAAGACCCACTGGAACATGGCCTTTTACTGTCTGCTTATCACTGAAGCCAAAACTGAGAGAGAGAGAGAGAGAGAGAGAGCGAGCATTTGGATTATCTCATTCAACTCTGAAGGATAACACAGGCTTCATGAACACACTCCTACCTGAGCATTTTGTGCATCTTGTCACAGTCCATGCCTTTTCCATTATCCATGAAGATGAGGCAGTCCTGGTCTTTGATAGTTGTTTTATCAATCCAGAATTGTTTTGCACTGACATCTGGGTCATAAGCATTGTCTGTCAATAGAAAAAAGCAGGAATTTCTGATATTATCCAGTGTTAGGGACAATTTACATTTCCTGTTTCATGGGTTTTCAGTCTTTACATACTCAGTCCACACTGTAAAGCATGCAAGTAGACCATTCATTCCTTTATCTTCACTACTTTGGAGCCTATCCTGGGAACACTGAGTGCAAGGTGGGAGTACACTCTGTATGGGACACCAGTGTATTGCAGGGTATCATATACACATTTGCACACCAGACAATGGAGCTATGAGAAAGCCGTTTTACCCACTTTGCCACAAAATAAACAATTCTGGTAATGATGAAAACAAGTTCAACATCCTAGAAAGCACTAACAGACATGAAGTGAGTGACTCAAGAGCCCTGGTACTGGTTAGCCACACTTAATGGGGCAGTATTGGCTCAGTGGTTAAAGGCTTTGGGTTACTGATCAGAAGGTCAGGAGTTCAAGCCCCAGCACTGCCAAGCTACCACTGTTGGGCCCTTGGGCAAGGCCCTTTACTCTCAGTTGTATAAATGTAAGTCACTCTGGCAAAGGGTGTCTACCAAATGCTGTAAATGTAATGGGGTCGAAAATTTGTGATTCACTCACCCTTGTGACTCACTGAAAAAATTTATTTGCTCATGTATATTGCTCAATATTTATATCGTGTTTATTATTTATTATCTTGAAGCATCAAACAAAAATTTCTTTTATACTGAAAGTCATTGGTTTATGTAACAGTTTGAGAGGAACTACCCTTGTTTTTGTTTTGAGGAACAATAATGAAAGGTAATTTGATATTTGATATACTTAGCAAGCTCACACACACACACACACACACACACACACACACACACACACACACACAAAACCATGCCCTTTTGCATTCAGATGCAAATGCATTTCTCCTGGCTCATAGTTTACACATTGTACATATACGCACATATATTTTTTTCTCTACAATTTCTCGTGGTAAGCAACGCAGTCAAAACATTGTCTGTGGTTCAGAATCTGGACGATAGGCATGAAATGGTCCAGTAATCAGTTGGGAAAGGAAAGTAATAAAGAAAAGTAGGTGAAAAGAACAAAGAATTTTTTACTCACCGATCAGTTCTGCTATAGCACTGAAGGGCCAGGTGTGGCTAGTGGAGTTTGTGTGCAGGTACCGTGGACTGATCTTTAGGAGGAAACCATAATATTATAATCAAATTCCTTGACAAATAAGGCTGATGAAAAATGTTATTTGTTACACAATTAACACAAAGCTATGAACGCATAACCTACAGGAGGAAAACATTTTCAGGTTACATTATATTTAATCACAATATTTATTTTGTAAGCAGAGAGGCTTAAGGGTCTTGCTCAAGGGCCTGATAGTGGCAGCTTGGCAGTGTAGGGTTTTGAACCCCCAAACTTCTCATCAGTAACCCATCTGAGACTTTACCCATTGAGCCAATGAAAAAGAATTTTAAAATTCATTGTAAAGTCTCACAATGTTTTGCAAAAAACATATTAGCTAAATAAAAAATATGTGTGGCGTGGTGGCAGAGTTAACAGTATTGCTGCCTAGGGTCCAGGGCTCAATCCTGTGCTTTTTCTGGATTCTCTGGTTTTCTGTCTAAATAGCCCCTAGGTAATGTTGTGTGTTATTGTGTGTGTGTGTGTGCTTATTGCCCTGAGATGGATTGGCATCCCATCCAGGGTAAATTATCCCACCTTGCAGTCAGTGTTCAGCCATAACATTAAAACCACCTGCATAATATCGTGTAGGTCGCCTTCATGCCACCAAAACAGCTCTGGCCTGTCGAGGCACGGACTCCACAAGACCTGTGAAGGTGTACTGTGGTATCTGGCGCCAAGATGTTAGCAGCAAATCCTTTAAAAAGATCCTGTAAGTTGCGAGGTGGGGCCTCTATGGATCTGACTTGTTTGTCCAGCACATCGTACAGACGATCGATCGGACTGAGATCTGGGGAATTTGGAGGCCAAATCAACACCTTGAACTCTTTGTCATGTTCCTCAAACCGTTCCTGAACAGTTTTTGCAGTGTGACAGGATGCATTATCCTGCTGAAAGAGGCCACTGCCATTAGGGAATACCATTGCCATGAAGGGGTGTACTTGGTGTGCAACAGTGTTTAAGTAGGTGGTACGTGTCAAAGTAACATCCATATGAATGCCAGGACCCAAGGTTTCCCAGCAGAACATTGCCCAGTGGCTGTGGCTATGCAGCCCCATATACAGCAAGCTGTGATGCAGTGTCTGTTCTAACACCTTTCTATCATTAACTTTTTACAGCAATTTGACTTACAGTAGCTATTCTATGCAATCGGACCAGAAGGGCTAGCATTTGCCCCCCATGCACGTCAGTGAGCCTTGGCCACCCAAGGTCCTGTCACCAGTTGTGCTTCCTAGGACCACTTTTGTTAGGTACTAACTACTGCATACCGGCAACACTCCACAAGACCTGCCGTTGTGGAGATGCTCTGACCCAGTCGTCTAGCCATCACATTTTGGCCCATGTTAAAGTCACTCAGATCATCATGCTCACCCATTTTTCCTGCTTCCAACACATCAACTTTGAAAACTGATGGTTCACTTGCTGCCTGATATATCCCACCCCTCAAAAGTTGCCATTGTAACGAGATAATCAACGTTATTCACTTCACCGGTCAGTGGTTTTAATGTCATGGCTGATTGGTGTATGTTCTTTTTCAAAAGCTTTAAGACTAGTTCACATACCATATGTGTTTAAACCCTAATTCAAAACTACAGTATGCTTAAAATATGCCATTTCATGGCATCCATTGTAGTGGACATGAAAAAAAATCTATTAAAAATCTACAAATCTATTTTTAAACTAATTTCTACATTGGAGAAGAGTAATTTTTTTTTTTTTTTTTTTTGCTCTGTGGGAAAAAATCAGGTTTGAAGGTTTTGAGTTCAGTAATGATGAAATGAAACTGAAAGTTATCCTTCCAAAACATAAGGTAATGATGTTCCGAGAAACGAAACTGTCATCTAATAAGCCCTGCTGAAGTTATTGTCCAATAGTGCAATTCAAACCATTTTATTTCACTTATCTATCATTAAATAACTCAATTATTTATCCTGATAGCACCAGTAATGTCATGGTGCTTATGTTCTTACCTCTTTAATTAAATCATAGTATAGGGAAAGCTTTAAACAATCATTAAAAGTCATAAAAAAAGAACAAATGTAACCATAATTTCCTATGAATTATTTCCAACATTTATTGCTACAGCATACACAAACACAGCTGATTAGAGTTCAGTTTAATTCTAGTTGTGTCATGTGTACTTAGTTAAGTACTTACTGAGCTTAAAGGTATTCCTTTATTTGTTAGTGTTGCCATTGTTGTTCAAAACTGCTGTCTTTAAATCCAACATTAGCTTCTTATGAAGGAGCAGGAGACTCTTCTAATGTTTTGAAGATGTGTTGATTTTTATACTGACTGCTCCTAAACAAACTCCTCCTACACAAACTCCTCCCCCTGGGGCGAGTAAAAAGAGTGTTGCGACACTGCCATAGCCTTCTGTAGTAATCTGAGAATGTGGAAGTGATGTGTCATGGGGCAACTGAACACAATAACAAAACACAATCACTGGTAAGATGATTTATTTGTTGCATTTTTTGACATTTTAATGCATTAGCTGACCTCTCATGAATCTAGTCAGTAGTGGTGTCTTATGTAGCCAGCTTTATTTAATGTTTATTGTTAGATAATAGCTAGTTAGATTCTAACTGCAGTTAGCCTGAGGAACACTTCACTTACTACCATATGTCAACCAGATGTCAGTTTGCATCCAAATGCTGCACAGCCAACCATGGTAACCTTGATCTATGAAAGTATTTTATTTATAACATTAACATTATATTGATTTGTTTTTGGCATCGCAAGAACAATCCCCTACCCCACCCCACCCTCAGTATTGAACATTCAGGGAAAAAATTATAAATAAAAATAATAATATATTATAGAAAGAGATATAATATTTTTATAGTCTCTGTCATTTTATTTATCAATGTCACCAATTAATTTCAACCTAATCACTCTCTAGGAATTTCATAAAAGCGGCCTGCTTCTGCCATCTTTCTCTCTCTTTAGGAGGTCGAATGAGTTTCTATGAAGACTGCCCATTCAAGGAAAAACTTATCTACCCTCTCCCTGGATATATTATATAATAAAATGTTTTGCTGAATGCAATTATTTGCTTTGTTTATTTTGCACTATTGACCAAACTTCTTTCATGGGTTGAATTGAGCAGTTACTTGCACTCATTGATATTCACTTGTTGTGCATGCGCATGTGAATGTCTTAACATAAGATAACATTAGGATGTGAGTAATTATGCATGAAAAAAGTATGAATACTGTAAATGTATTCTACGTTATGGGAACAATCCCCTTTTCCTCCAAAAGTGAACACATTAAAACTGATTAATGCTGTCTCTCCATCACTCCCCAGACAAAATGCTACTATAAATGTAGACAATGTAGTCATCAAAGCACATTATGTGTTAATATTTATAGAAAATTGCTGCAAATATAGTCTCTGCTGCTCTCATGATACATGAACCATGTGACTGCGAGATCAAAGCATGTCACAACTCTTTTTCAATGGTGCTGAAGAATGTGAAATGGACATTCAGTGATTAGTTTTCATATTTTGAATGTGCACAGCTTTAGGCTATAGTCTGTGTAGTTGTCTGCAAAGTAGATGGTAGCATTCGATCAGATCTATGTCTTTTGTGTTTCATTTCTGATAATAGTTCACAACTGTCCCTGTATAGAGACACTGTAGAATTCATACCCATCCCTAATCCAACACATCTGTCTTAATTATTCATTAAAACATCTGGATTAGGTCAATTAGATTATAAATAGAAATTCATTCTGAAAATAGCTATTTTCTAGAAACAGGAGCAGACAACAAAACTATTCCAGAGATTATGAGATCTGAAGTTGAAAAAAATGCAAACCACATTCATTTGCAGTGCCCTCCATTAATATTGATCAATATCAAATCAATAAATTTTATACAAATGCCAGTATCTTGAACTAGAAATTGTTTCTATTCCAAACAATATTTTACACACACACACAAAAAAATTAATTAAACTATTCTTAAGTGTTTAAAAATATATGATACGTAACATGGTTGCAGGGAGAGAATTTCTTTCATGTTTTTCCATTTGATAAACAGTGGTCAATGAAGCAAAAACTAAATCTAATGTTCCAGTGCACACTTTATAATGTTAAAGTAAATGATGATAAATTTCAGTCAGAAAGTCTTACTTGTATCCATTCGTCTGGAACTGCTTCTGTACTATCAGCTGACGTAATAAGACAGAAAACAAGATTCAATACTATGATAGTATAATGTGGTCTTAATTAATATTATAGTAAAATCAACCCAGAGCTACATGTATATGAACATCCCAGGACTTATAATTCAGTGGTGTAGAGGATGCCGATGAGGACGTCACTCTGTTTTCTTGCTCCGCAGAGGAAGTCAATCAGCCTTCAAGTCCTGCTAAGGACATCGCCCAGCCTTCCAGTCCCACTGGGGACATCGCCCAGCCTTCCAGTCCCGCTGGGGACGTCGCCCAGTCTTCCAGTCCCACTGAGGACGTCGCCCAGCGTTCCAGTCCCGCTGAGGACATAGCCCCAAGCTTCAGTCCAACTGGGAGTGGTGCTCCGCCTGTCTGCTGGAGGCCGCCTTGTTTTCCAATGCATCAAGAGACAGATTACACAGGGGCCCAGGACCCCCGTTGGAGGGGGTTTTTTGGCGCTCCAGGAGCAGCGCCTTTGGAGGGGGGTTCTGTTACGGTACCACCGGCAGAAGGTGCTGTGGCAACAACGTGCACAAGCAGCTTGAGAATGCGCACGTGATTGAAGTGTGCATGGACACTAAAGCTGGGTTAAGTGTCGCCAGCTGTCGGCAATCAAGAGACTGTTTACTTAAATCCCTCGCGGTGCTGCGCACATTGCGCGGCATTCATATGTTAAAGTGTTGAAGTAATGTGACGTCCCGTGAAGCAACGTAACATCAAGCCAAGTGAAGTAAAGAGGAGAATGGACTAACAGAGAAGACGACAGAATGTATAATGGTGCCAGGTTGAGATGTTGCCATGTTCTGTCTGTTTTCCTGTTACTTAGTTTAAACCCTGTCATAGTTGATAATTCACAATTATCGTGCTGGGGCCTTCCCGAATGGTCGAGATCCTTACCTTGGCAGCTATATTCAAGGGAGTGAGGCCTCACGCTTCCTGTCTCCAAGCAGCCCTGTTGAGGGGGTTCCAAACCCTCGTGTCAACAGCGGTATTACAGGAATTTCTTATTCACTTATTCATTACAACTGAACTTTTTCAGAATACATACACATATACCACAGAAGCACAATAAAAAACATTCACATAATCATCTGGTTCTTTTTTTACCAGAGGCCCAAATTTAATTTATTTTACTTCTCCCATCCACTGTTCTCATAGAGATTTCAGTTATTTTATCCAATTATTTATCTTTGAGGTACCTCTAGGCTCGTGCACAGGGGACTGGCTCCTCCCTCCCAGACAGCAGGTTCACTACAGCAGAGCTTTGAATAAAACAGGTGTCTGCTTACCTTTTTCCTATATGGCCAGTATCTGCTGTCCATGGAGTGGTGAAGTCCCACTGGATGGGATCAATTCGCCAACCATAACCTCTCCTGGCTGGCTCGCCAAAATGTCATATCTAAAATGAATAGGTTGCTGAATTTCCTGTAGTTAGTCAGTACAATAATCCTCAATTTACTGATCAAAATGAAGCCATGAACAAGATAGATGAGAGAAGCAAAAATCCAGTTTATTGTTCAAAAAACAACATGAGATCCCCTCGTGAGATGTCCCAAAAGTAATCTGAATCTAAGCACAGATTCAATGCCCTATTTATACAGTCTTATCTTTAGGTTATGCCCCATTATCTCGTTCTTTTGGAATACCAATATGCTTTATTAATGTCTTTTTTGATTCCCCTTAAAAACTTACTTCTTTTCAACCATTGGATATCCCCTTATCTCCATGTTTTTCTTTTGGGTATTTTAAACATTTTCCAAGGCCCTTACTGCCATTCCCACTTCCGGTAACCGAGCTGTGCGCATCTCATCGCCCGTTGTCCTGAACAATTTGGATATTTTCATCACTTCATTATGGGCGAGATATATTTATATTGCTTAATGTTACATATATTTCTTCCCTAATTCTAAGTTTGTTCATATGTTTTTTGGTTCTTCTTAGACATTCTGTGAGTATATGTGTGTGTTTTTTTCAATTCTATGCTTTTTCCATGATACCTGGAAAAAGGTATTGATACCTGTTTCCTACATTCTTTGCACGTGCTTGTACATGTATTTATGTGAATATATTTTAAGTGTTACCACTACTGTTTTATCTAATTTTTGTCCTTTCTCTCTGATCTCCATCCAGCTGATCAACGCCCACCTGCAGCTGGACTTTCTCTCTCTCGGCTGCTCAATCTCACAGGCCTGGGTGAATATATACGCCATCAACTGGCTCTGCTGGAACGTCTCTGCTCTTCACCTGTACCCACAGGGTTTCCTTATTCTGCTACTTATCGTATCATTCCATCGGTGACCTATGTTCATGCTTCCACTCAAACTGAAGCTCAATTTCTTCCCATAACTTCTGTGGAGGGCCCGTTTATTCTTTCCTCTGATGATGACAAACACATCATGTGACCTTTCACCTACAAATTATTCTCCTACAAGACCTATTCCCTCCCCAGAATATGTGTATGATAGTGATCCTCAATAAACTACATACTCTGTTACCCTCGTGTATTCCTGTGCCTTAATTTTATTCCCACAAGAACTATACATGAAAACACTCAGTTATTTCTTGTTTATTTAAACACCAAAAGTGTTCAAAGCCGTCATTTACAAATATATAGTTACAAAAACAGTACATGACAATATGAGGAAGAAGCAGTGGTGAATCAGTAAAAAATCTTTTAGAAAATATTGCATGATTGCAGTCTAGTATATAAGAATGCTAACAATAATAATGTATGTAACAATTATTTTCCGTTTATTTATAAAGCAACAAAAGAAAAAGTCAATCTAATTATAATTTAATTTATGGTAAAAAATTAAATCTCAATCAATTTCCAACATTCCTCAGGCTGTAGTCGTAAAGTGGCAATAACTTCCAAGACACTTATCCAAACAAAATACAGTAAAACAATAAAAATTTTAATGTCTTGTCAAGTAAAATTCAATGATGTAAAAAGAACCAGTGCTCAACTGGTCACCACTGTTCCTACGTAAAGGCTGGTTCTGTAGGGGAGATCTCATCGATAACCTGAGTGAGAATTTCATCGATGACTTCGCAATCGTAATTCACCTGCTCAAGGTCCAGTGCAGGGACGAAGGTGACCAGGAGACGCGCCACTTTTTGTCGGAGTTCTCTTAACCTGAGGCTAAAAAGAAGAGAAATTCTATTTGAGTTCATGTTTTTTTAGATCAGGACTGTGGCTAATTTTGAACTGCACACACTGTATCATTATGCATGTGTTCTGGAATAGAGGTCTTACCTGTATGTCTGTAGGTTACTGGTTTCTTGTCCAATTTTTGGTATGTCCTGTGTCTCATGCTGCTGTGTACCAAAGTCTGTACTTCTTCCAGAGTTGGAGGCTCCTGATGAAGTTGTCGCACTTTCTTCATGTGAGGAAACAGGAAAATCTGTCTGGACCCCTTGATTTTCTACACGTACCTTCGTCTTTTCAATTTCTCTCTTTACCTCCTCGAAATCTTTCTGCAGGCTCTCACAGCATGTCAGTATATTGCACTTCTCATTTTCTAGACTGTCCACCTGTGTGTAAGGATTTTATATTTTTTTAGAAATGGAAGGACAAAATAAAAACTGCAGCAAGAAAACATGACGCGTGAAATGTTACTGTTAATTATTGCCACTGTTAATTATTTATTTGGAGAAATTTGTTTTCATTATGGTGTCAAATTGCTGAGCCTAGAAGAGGAAACGGTTTTGTTCTAACCTTTTGTTTTTTATTTAGAAAAGTGATTGGTAACTGATCTTCATACAACAACATCAAGAACATCAGGCTTTCGTTCACTCACCTTATCTTTCAGCTCTTCTCGCTCCTTGTTTCTCTGGTCCAGTTCCCTTAACAGAAGGTCAATCTGACAAGCCAGATCATCATCACACTCTAATGAAGCTTCCTGGCTTTTTCTCTTCCCCTCTTCTTTCTCCATCTTCAGCTCACTGAGCTCATCTTGGAGCTGCTTTAGCTCGTCTTTGCCTTTCAAGTATAGCTCTTTGTAGTCTTGTGCCTCGTCTGGGCTGGTCTGTGTGCTGTGGTGGCTGTACTCCTTTTTTAACGTGCTTTGTGTCAGCTCCAGCAATTCTTTCTTCAGCTCCTCCAATGTAGCGTGGTTCTCATTTTGGTCCTTTGCCGTCTCCTCCAGGATTTCCAGCAGTTTGTCATGCTGTTTCTGGAACGCCAACACATCAAGAACTGAGTTTTCCGATATTGCTGAAGTCTGACTAACTGGGAGGCTTAGGTCTTCTGATTTTACTGTACTTTTGGTCTTGTTTCTTTCTTGGTTTTCTTCTTCTAGGATTGGTACTCTCAGTTCCTCATTATGAGACTCTAATTCTTTCTTTGTATCTTTTTCTGATTCCAAACGATTGCTACAGCTTTCTCCATCATTGCTCCACTTTTCTTTTTTCTTCCTTTCTGAATCCCCCTCTTCCTGTTTCACAACTGGGTTTTGCTGAGTCTGGGTTCCAATGCTGACTTCACTGGAGGATACAGAAGGCGGAGCTGCCGCTGTTGTCTCTATGGACACAATGGTATGACTGTCAACACACTCCATCTGTTTTTCCGACTCCTCCTCACTCACATTGCGCTCTGACTTTACATTAGCAATGTTAAACGTTCCTGTTGCTGAGTTTGGCCTAGCTGAGCTACTGCTCTCAATGATCATAATGTCGTCGTCATCATCCTTTGTTGTCGTTTCATTATCTTTCCACGCTGCTTGATCATCATCAGCATCAAGACTGAATACAATTTGTGAGGAACAGACCTCAGGTGAGGCTGTGGATGTTGAAGGACTACCTGCTGCGTTGTTGTCAAAACCATCTCTAAATCTGGCTCTCTTTTTCTCTCCATTCTCTTGGCTTGGGCCCAAAGGTCTCTTGTTCCTGAAATGAAGGGGAAATTAAATCATTCAGGTGCTCTTACTACCATGTTATTGTGAAGGAGCAGGAGACAGACGGAGTGATCGAGAGATGGCATTACCTTGTTGAAATATTCGAGAGAGACGTAACATGAGTGATAACTGGAATGTTATCAGGAGATCTGGAGCCTGTAGAGTCAACGATAGAGTCACACAGGTAATACTTGTATCCAATAAATACAGAAACATACTGTATATACACAGACAGGGAAAACAGGTCCTCACCTGCATGTCTTTGGCGATGGGAATTGAGGGGTGTGCTGGGCGTTCCTGGGGTGGAGCCCTGTTCAGACCGAGAGAGAGTTATACAAGCAGTTCCTACACTGTCATGTAAATACCTTATTGTGAGTGCGGATGTCTCTGTAAAAGAACCTGAACACAATAAACTCGCTGACTGTCTGAGATATCTGTTATAATAATCTCTTTGAAACAGTGCCTATTAATAAAAGTGATCCGTGCTTACAAAGTGCTACAGTTTTGTATAATGTTTAACTGTATTTATTTTCCAGCAAGTGAGGGAGGCCTCCCTAATATTTGGACAATGCTAGACTTAAAAAAATGTAAATGTTATGTAATTTCACTCAGACTCCCTCTTTAAATTAAAATAGCTCTTATAGCATTATGCGTGCAATTACCATAGACTGCACTAAGAAGTTTCTGAAGTGTGGGTAAACTGGGAAATGAAAATGGGCGAAGAGAGGAGAGCGGGATTTCCACTAATCACAGGGTTGGTGGTTCAAGCCCCGGCCCACACGCTTCCACATGAACACTGAACCCCAAGTTGCTCCTGATGGCAGGCTAGCACCTTGGTGTGTGTGTGAATGAGTAACAGTGTAAAGCACATTGTAGAACCGCTAAGGTTAAACGGCGCTATATAACTACAGACCATGTACCATTTGAAAAGTCTTGGAAATGCTGTATTAGTTCTGAAATAGACTCACGCCAAGTTTGAGCTGGTTCAGAACGGCGTCCTGCTGTTGCTTTAACAGGGCATTTTCTTTGGCCAGAGCTATGATCAACTTCCCTGCCTCTTTCTGCTCCTGCTCCATCTGAAATAGACGCACCACCACTCAGTTTATTGTTCAACCATCGCAGTCGATATAATAAAAACAAATAATAATTGTTAGTAATCATGATTATTATAGAATAAGCACTGTAACAGTAACATATTTCAGTTCTCATTAATGCTGGCAGAATAATTAACTGTGGTTCCGGAGCCTATCCCGGGAACAACGGGTGTGAGGTGGGAATACACCCGGGACGGGTTGCCAGTCCATCGCTGGACACCACGCGCACACACACATTCACACACTCATTTATACCTACAAGTAATTTATAACAGCGAATCCAAATACTGGTATGTTTTTGGGAGGTGGGAGGAAACCCACATGGAGATTAAGCGAACACACAGAATAAATCATTAAAATGAAGATTTCTTAAGGCCCGATCTATAATCACTCAGATTTCTACGGTTGCTTCGTGGCTCAGATGGAGCTCAAATGTCAGCTAGAAAATGCAGTGCATTACTGGATCTGTACAGGGAGAGAACAAAAGAAACACTATCTTGACAACTCAAGTTAAAACTTAATACAAAGTGGACATCACCTGCTGTCTGTTCTTCTCCTTCTGCAACTTCTGATGTCTCTCACTGTTTAAAAATTCATATACAAGATTATATATAACATTATAAGATAAATGTTAAAAGAAATCCTTATCGCAAATAACAGGATTCATTCCTCACAGCTGTTTGTAGGTTTTCTGGTATCGTGGATTTTCATCATCCGAATCTTCAGGCTCTTCTACAACTGCACAAGTCCTGATAGAACGAAGCACTCACATGAGGAAGCTGACACATATAGATTTTTATGGTATATAGCATATATATAAAAAACAAAACACTTTTGAACAAATTATCGCTGTCCGAGCTTTCCACGTGACTTATCACGGCCTCGGTTTTTAATATACGCTATATGTCCAAAAGTATGTGGACATCTGACCAATCACACCAATATGAGCTGGTTGAATATCCTATTCCAGATCTATCCCCTTCTTTGCGGTTATAATAAAATCCACTGTTTGCCACTACATTTCGGAGCATGGGGATTTGTCTTTATTCATCACAAGAGCATTAGTGAGGTCAAGGACCGATGTCGGGCGAGGAGGCCTGGTGCAGTCGACGTTCCAATTCATCCCACAGATGTTTAGTGGGGTTGGGGTCAGGGCTCTATGCAGGCCAGCCATGAACACATGTATTTATGAAGCTTGCTTTGTGCACAGGGGCAGGAACAGGATAGACTTTCTTAGGTCCAGTGATGGGAAATATTAATGCTACAGCCCACAAATGACTGTGATGGTCAGGTGTCCAAATAGTTTTGGTCATATAGTTTCAACTGTGATCACAACGTGCAGCATTATGATATGATTTTTTTTATTGTATATGCCTGCACACACACACACACACACACACACACACACACACGGGCACAGGGAAACATGTACAAATACACATACACAGGCTTATACAGACACAAACACACCTGAACTGGGGGTCAGGGTTCATGCGGCAGAACCATTTATCAGGAAGCAATGTAGTCTCAATACCATCAGGAAGTTTTCGCCACTTCAGACATTCGTCACACTGCACCCAGCTTTGATCGGGTCGCTTCCTGAAAGACCACACAAACATACAGCTCTTTTATGCTCCAACTCACATTCTCATAAACCTCACCTAGTCATTTTTCCCCCCAATAATCAACTGCCCAGTTTCAGTGAGCCTGTGTCCAAGGTAGCCTCACATTCCTGTTCTTGGCTGACAGGAGTGGACTTCGTTGTAGTCCTCTGTCGATGTAATCTCCCTCAAGTTTCGATGTGTTGTGCATACTGAGATGCTTCTGTGTATAATCCCAGGAGCTCAGCAGTTTCTGAAATATTCAAACTTGCACACCTGGCACCAACAACTACCAATGGTCAAAGTCATCCATGCATCCACCCATTTTCCATACCGCTTATTCCACACAGGATCGCAGCCAAAACAGCTCCGAGTCCGTCGAGGCATGGACTCCACAAGACCTCAGAAGGTGTGCTGTGGTATCTGGCACCAAGACATTAGCAGCAAACCCTTTAAATCCTCTACGTTGCGAGGTGGGTCTCCACAGACCGGACTTGTTTGTCCAGCACATCCCACAGACGCTCGATCGGATTGAGATCCGGCTTGCCTTCTTCCCATAGTGCATCCTGGTGCAACAGCTCAGAAACCGTCGTAGTACTAAACATGTGTGTAGGAATGACAGCGTAAAGCATCCACATGCAAGTCATAAACGTTGCGTAGTATGCAGTATTATTTACATATTCCTAGCAGCAAAGTGCTCGCAGAAAGTGACAAAATCTGGCAAAACTGCAGTTTAAGTGCACTCCATTGCTACTTCTCTTTTATATGTTCACCAAGAACACTGAATGTGAGGTGGGATCCAACTCAGAATGGGACACGGGTCCATGGTAGGGCACCATGCATAAATACATACAGACATACCTAGGGGCAATTTTAAAAAGTCACCAATCCCCCTACTGGCATGTTTCTGAGATATGAGAACAGTTCAGAATCAAACCACAGACCCTGCAGCTGTGAGGCAGGAATATTTAAGCTTGTCCTGTCATTTAAGTTTAAAACATCAGTGTTTGCATGTGTTAATCGGACAATATATAAATTTTGTCACTGATGTGCCAATACTCATAGTACAAGTCACTATTAACTTTTTTTCCCCTGCACCCTGAGTGATTAATCCAAATCAAGTATCCGTGAACTTGTAAACTTTATTTTATTTTTTTAGGATGACCACCTAAGCACAATTGTGTGCGTGTGTTTACTCACACAACATCTTCAACAGGTACGCTGCAATTCGGGTTTTTCTGACGTCTATGGCGGACTTCCTTCCAATATTCCTCAAGCTTATTACCTACACTTTGTATGGTTTTCCTGCACAGACAAATAAAAAACTTTAACCAGATTTTATTATTACTTTACTTATTACATTATTACTTAGTACAGTTGTACATTGAAATGCTTGGTGTGTGGCTCAGAGACTCAGAGAGCTGTGCAATACAAAACCATATATATATATATATATATATATATATATATATATATATATATATATATATGAGAAGATAAGGGGAAAGAGAGGAAGAAAGAGGGGAAGGGAAAGATTATTTACAAATATATTTATTTATAATAAATATATAACCTATGCAGGATATATTAGGGAACTTGTAGGTATGCCTAGTAAGTATGTAGGGAAAGTGCAGATCTTGACGGTACAGTAGATACTGGAATATGTGCATTCACAGTATGTGAACAGGATTGCAAAAGGCAGTAAAATAAATAGTATCTGTCATCTATAGACATGCGAGAGAATAATAAGCAGATGAAGCAGTAAAAAAATACCAGTTACGATACAAAACCTTACAATGCATTAGATGTAGTGGTCTATGTATTGTGTATTTCAGCCAAGGTAGTAGGAAGCAACATCCTGAGAAAGAAGACATGGAATGAGATTTTGCATGAGTGAGGGAGCGCTAATGGCTACCCACTGATGGAAGCGAGTCCACGCACCTTGGTGGTTGTGGTAGTTAGACATAAGACACACAAAGACCAAAATTTCTCATAAAGTTCTCCAGGCTCTGGATTTGATGGGGGCATTAATCCATACTCAAGTTCTCTGAGATATCATTATGGCAAACAACCTGCTTAAACAGAATCTTAGCAACACAGAAGGCAGAAGGTAGGAAATTTAATGAGATGAGATTACAGGCTTCTGAAAGTTGATAACTGGTTACCTACATGGTTGAACTATTTCATCATTTGCTAATCAAGTAACTTGTGTATTTATTCCCAAACATGGGGGGTTGGGTTTGGTGTGGAAGGAAAGCAAAGGGGTGGGTAGCTATGGTTCAAGGCCCCCTATCAAATCCAGAGCCTTGAGAACCTAATGAAAGCTTCTGGTCTTTGTGTCTGGCAACCACCCACAGTTCATGAGGAGTAACTGCCACAGCTACCAAGGTGAGTGGACTCTACTAGCTCTCCCTCAAACGTACAGAATCTAATTACATGTCTTCATCCTCAGGATGCTGGTTCCTAATCCCTTGGCTGGGCGTGAGTACAAGAAGGACATCAGTTTCTGGGAAAAGTGCATTTTGAGGGGACTAGTGTCAAATCCTGTCACACCCAAACCCAGTCTGGGTGGTCCGACACGTCACCTTGCCAATCTAGTAACCACCAGCCCCAACTGTCTGTTCAGCTCACCATTGCATGTACACTATTTAAACCATGCGTCACGCGTCTTCCCTTCCAAAACGTCAACAAGACAGATTACAGCAATAAACGATACCCACGTGTATCGGCATCTACACGTGTACAACGATCCCATTACACGTGGAACAAAACATTCGATTTCAAATGACGGTGGTATTATTCAGATACACACCTGTACACTTCTGTATTCTCAAAGTCCTGCTTGTTGTGCATTGGTGTGAGGTAGTTACATTCTATCACCCCGATCACTCCAACTCCGGTACTGTTGGCCTGGTAACACAATAACACAAAAACTGTAAACCTTGTGACTATACGTTAGAGATGAAAGAACATAGATGTTTCCTTCGTTAAGAGTCTAAGTTTAGAGGTTTACTTCATAAAATAACTGTAGACTGTGGTGCATGGTGGGCGGCATGGCGTCGCAGCGGGTTGCACTGCCGCCTCAGAAGCTCAGATGAGCATTTTTAAACTATACATACAGTACAACCACTAAAGATGTACTAAGATATCACTGTAGTTATACAGCGTTCTTGTTTCTTCCCTACTTTTAAGAAAGTACTCCAGATGTTTCCTATTTAAAAATACGGTGCTGTCTTTATACCTATACGTTAGGAAGTACACAAACTCCACGATCCTCACCTTGCGCTGGCAGGCGACACGTTCATAGGCTTTGATGAGGCGGTTTTTGTGGTACATCATCAATCCGTAGTGCTCTTTGCTCTTTGTGTTGTAGCCAAAGATGATTTTAATTCCCTTTTTCTGAGAGAAAGACTTAAGGATCATGGCATAAACACATGAACTCTGTTTCACTATACAGTAACCAAACCTTACTCATTCAACAAATATGTTTATAACACACTCTAAATAGGCATCTAATATTTGTCAAAAGGATACAAAGAATGTGGGTTTGTACGTGTCCTTGATGATGTGGGCTAGGCTTTTGGCGACGAGCTGAGTTTTCACCTTCTGCCCTCGAATAATAATCTGCATTCTAGGCTTTAGGTACAAGATGCTGCTGTATACCTGATTTAAGAGAAAAATAAACACACACACACGTGATCAAGTGCTGACCAGCACTGTTATCTCAATGAGCTCCCAAACTGTGAAAATGGACGATTTTAATAGTCAGTTAGCCTTGGACATTATCGATATGGTCCTCTTGCAGGCACGCATCAGTATAAAAGCCTGCAGTGTCCAATTTTTGTTCACGCTATAGAACGCCCAGGTTGTCTTCGCATTTTGATGGTCATCCATAAAGATTTACAACACATCTCACCCGCAGTGAATATTCGCTATCAGGTGCCGACATCCCATGCTCCGGCCCCTTGCTTGGCTCTTTGGTGTCCTCGTTAACGTCATAGGGGATCCGAATATCATAGCGATCCTTCGTGAAGTCAAATTCCGATTCATTTGACGACGTTCTGCAGAAGAACAAAGCTAATTTTAGGAAACCCAGTGAACAGCACATGGCATTTGTATATAGTATCCTTGCTACACACAAATTATAAACAACCAAATACTATATAATACTATAAACATATCTGAACTGTAAGTGGAACGATACGATGGTATAAAAAATGATGTCCGATTGAACTCCTGTTAAAGCTCTTCAGTATTTATCAATCAGTGCAGTCTACAATGTATTCATCATCACTTCTGTAAACCGAACATGATATAAAGATCTGAACTACAGTGCCTCTGTACTCCCTATCCAGTTTTCCTTATTTCATCCCCTATTTCTTTCTCCCCTATTTCATTCATCGTGGTTACTTGCGTAGGTTCCAGATGATGATGCGAGTTCCAGTGGAGTTGGTGCCATATGGGCCATTAATGGCGGTGAACTCAGACAGCAGTTCTTCCTTAGTGTTAAACAGAGAATAGGTCAGGATATCTTGAAGACACTCCGTATACTCCTGTGCAACACTAAGTGAAGAGAGAAGTTAAGGACCAAACTGCACAGAACTTTTAAACTCTCAGGTATCATTAGAATATTCATAAGTGGGGCCTTGATATCAGTGTATAGGGTGAGAACTTTGTTATCGGCAGTTACTGTTTTCTATTTCTGAGCTTCCTTGTTCTATATTGGTAAACAAACAGTTCTTTTCTAGCAATTTCCTGCTCAAAGCTTCTATCCGCTCATTTATCCAATCTATACTTGTTTCAGTCTCTCTACATTAGGGCTGCAAGAACTAATCGATAAAATCGATAATTAAAATAAATGACAACGAATGTCGTTATGGATTAGTCGGGTCAGTGATGTCACTGTGGATAACCCCCGCCAGTGAAAAACGCATTTCTATGAATAAGACATGGCTGAAAAATGACGTTTACTTTTATATCCTTATCTGTAAACATTAGAAAGTCACGCCAGTATTTCCATAATACATAAAGTCTCGTCCTGACAGCGAGCGAGTCTCCGTTAAACTTCACCGAACGAGCGCGAGTCCACACCTGTGCGTCAATCAAACAGCACGTGATAGAAGTGAAGCGCAATAAGTCTGACTAAAATATTCATTTTGATCAGATATGTAGTTTGATGCTATATTTAGCATTATTTAGAAACTAAAGTAAGTGTGTATTTATGAGAGCGGTAACTGTAGTGAGTTATAACATGTAATTGTATATAAATGTAAGAAGTGTCATTTACAGAATAAAGTAAAATGCTACTGTGTTCAAATGAGTGAATGTGTGTGTTACTGCAGAAGATTCAACCTCTTAGCACTTAACACTTAGTGAGTGCTTTTGTTTTTCTTTTCTTTTTTTTTTTTTAGCGTTTTTAATATAGTGATATAACTTCTGCTTTAAAGCTTGTGGACAATCAGTTGTTTTTTTGTTTTCAAAATATAATGTTAATATTTTTAAAATACATTTAATATCCTTTTCATAGCCTTCAATTTCCACAGTGTTCGAAGGACAACGTCGGGCAGAACGTGAAATAACATGTTTTTTCAAAGAAAAAGAAAAGAAAAAAAAAAAAAACAGTAAAATAAAAGTTGGCAGTTTTACCCAACTAATCGATCAATCGAATAAATAATCGACGGATTCATCGATTTTCAAAATAATGGTTAGTTGCAGCTCTACTCTACTGTACATAAAGGATATGTCCGGTGTTGGTGAACATGACAATAGGCACTATGACATTCTGTGCTTTTATCTTGTCGAGGTAAGTCTGTGACAGGAGACCCACACACATGGTGTCGCCTTTCTTTGAGAACACGATGGCGTCCTTCCCCAAGCGCATGGAGCCCGACTTAAAACCGTTACCATAAAGACCCACCGGAACATGGCCTTTTATTGTCTGCTTATCACTGAAGCCAAAACTGAGAGAGAGAGAGAGAGAGAGAGAGAGTGATTGGATACATGTCATTGTATAAAAAGAATTGATTAAAAAAATATCATCAGTAAAGGAAAAACTATATCAGATATTATTGCATCTGCAGTTAAAGTGAGTTACTGATTTGGATGATCTAATTCCCCTCTGAAGGACAACGCAGGCTTCATGAACACACTCCTACCTGAGCATTTTGTGCATCTTGTCATAGTCCATGCCATTTCCATTATCCATGAAGATGAGGCAGTCCTGGCCTTTGACTGCTGTTTTATCAATCCAGAATTGTTTCGCATTGACATCTGGGTCATAAGCATTGTCTGTCAATAGGGGGAAAAAACAGGAAAAATCAGATACTGATCACTGATACTACCTGCCTGTTCCCCAGTTCCAGGACTGTCTGGATTCCTATTTAGATCTGAAAAGCATATGACAAATGCAACAAACCCCAAAACAAACAAATCCTGATGCCTACCATGAGTCATGCCTGGATCTACGCAGTTCTCGTTTCTAATTTGCATAAGTTTGACCACAGCTGACCTTTTTTTTTTTCTTTTTTGCCATGCTGCAAATCAGGTTCTGCTGTTTTCTAAAGGAATGACTGAGTGACACTGTTTGAGTGGATCCTCATTTTCTAATAATTCTTCTTTGTTTTATGATTGTTTGGTACACCTAATTTATCCAATTCATCCAAATGAATCAGTGATTCCAGAAGCACTGATTCAGCTTCTGCCTGGGCAATTGTCATAATTAGGAGTTAACTGGAAACACACTGTATTTAAGGCCCTACCTAGGAAAAATCCAAACAACTCAGCCAGAAATAAATTACGGACCTCCATGACCTCCGCCTGGTTCCTTTACAAATTCCCAAACAACTACAAAGGTAGTACGAGCATTTGTACAGACTAAACATCGTTCAGGTTTGCCCTGTAGTATATATGTATATATAATTTCATCTGATTACATGTCTTTTAACTAGAAGATGATGTGAATGAATGAGAATAGAAATAGGGATAGAGGTGCTAAAACAATAAAGCAGATCCTAAATAACACCAAGGTCAAACTACTCATTACTATACATGTGAATAACAGTAGGAACCTGTTCAAACAGGCATATAAGGAGTAATAAAACAACTGGAATGAATGTGACTCACCGATCAGTTCTGCTATAGCGCTGAAGGGCCCAGTGTGGCTTGTAGAGTTTGTATGCAGATAACGTGGACTAACCTTTGAAACAGGGAAACATCGCATGACAATAAATCAGTATTAATTACACTCCTTGACACATAACGTTGAATATTTGACGAATAATAAAGAAACAAGTCGAGCAGGTCGCAATGTTTCGACGGTTCCAAAGTTAAACCATTAAGCTGAAGTAGAAATCAAACAATGTGATTTTTATGATTTAATAAGCCAATATTACGTAACTGGGTATAGTAATTAAATTCTGTATTAATTATATAAACATGTACATTTTGTATAAAATCAATTGTAACCTTTCAGAGCCTACTCACCTCTAAGTATAATCATAATTTGGGCATTCTGTATATCATGTATATTGCAAAGAAATGATCATCAGTAAGACTATTCTGCATGCTTGAATCCTAACACTACATATTCTACTACCAAGACTGTCCAATAACAAAATCACTTCTCATTCCTAACAGATTCTGATTGGTCAGAAGGTTGTTGAATCATTTTCTACAACGGCAGGGATTTCACAATACTTCTGGCCACCACAAGTCAAAATCTTGTGTATGTTCACTAATCGTAGGATCGGCAGTTCGATTCCCGGCCCACATGACTCCACATGCCGAAGTGTCCTTGGGCAAGACACCGAACCTTGAGTTGCTCCCGATAGCAAGCTAGCACCTTGCATGTCAGCTCTGCTACCATTGGTGTGTGTGTGTGTGTGTGTGTGTGAGTCAGTGTGTGTGTGTGAATGGGTGAATGAGACACAGTGTAAAGCGCTCTGGATAAAAGCACTATATAAGTGCACCATTTACCAGATTAATACGCTCGTTCTAGTATATCATTTCTATAACCTAAAACCTAAACCTTCCACATAACCTAAAACTAATAAGAAATGTTATTTAATAAAGAAATATGTAGAATCAAAAAAGTGTTTATTTAGCAGTTATGGAACGAGTCCTGGGTTTTAGTTCCTTGTAAGAGCGAGTAAGCGTCTTCAGAACAGAAGGCTTTGTAGTTTTCTGTTTCTCATGGGAACAAGCTGCGTGTTTTGTCTTATTAATTACTTCAAGAAAAAGAAAAAAAAGAGGGGCGGGTGAGAGAACAACAGTTTATTGCTGCTATAACATAATGGGAAGTGGTGGCTCGGTGGTTAGGACATTGGACTTCTGATCTGAAGGTTGTGAGTTCAAATCCCAGCACCACCAAGCTGCCACTGTTGGGCTCTTGAGCAAGGTCCTTAACCCTCAACTGCTCAATTGTTTAAAAAAATGTGATAATTCTAAGTCGCTCTCTATAAGGGCATCTGCCAAATGCCATAAATGTAGGTAATAACAGGAACTATGTTGTTTCATGGATGTTCAACAACATTAAATGTAACTATAAATGGTTAAAAATAAAAGCTCAATGTGTAAGAAGAATAAATATTTCAGGATGTGTTTGTAACTGAACATAATTCAGTTTGGAGTGCTGATCTCCACTAATCGCTAGGCATATCACTCCGCCCAGTGACTGATCATTTTCCTGTAACAACACGCCCCGTTGTGTTTTCTTCATTACTACTGATATGCATCGCTAATGCATTCTCTTTCCATCAGGTATGTGACTGGGGATACTGCATATCACGGGCAGCATTTGAGTTTGTGTGTGTGTGTGTGTGTCTTCAAAGTTAGAGTTAAAGCCCATAGTGCAAAAAAAAAATCCTCAAAGGGGAAAAGAAAAAAAAAGTTAATTAAGTTTAATTAAACTTAAGTGGTACAATTTACACTTTAAGTCAGGGATATTACAATTTAAGAGTCTCTTATTGGTATTTACTAAAGTTTATAAGATGGCGGTGATGAATAAAACATCACATTACATTCATTTTCACATTTTGATGGTTAATAACAATGAGCTCAAACTTGTTGAGTCGTATAAATCACACTTCCAGTGATCAGTTTCATTACTGATGAAGTGAAACTGAGACTCAGAGGAGGAAACCATAACGCTGAAGTTAGGTTTCATATTACTTTCCGGTCCACCTTAAAAACACCTTCTATAGAGACACAATGTTGTCATTAAGTGGAGATATTTACGCAATAGCAGAAACTGGTGGAGCTTTTTGTACACATGAACTTCATACTTCTTTAAAGAGAAATACACTTGAGAGACGCTAATTTTCTGTGTGTCTAAATGATAAGTGCAACGCTAGCATTTCTCAATTAACACGGCTATTGAGATTATGTCATCACCATTCCCAAAACGTACAGGGAACTTTAAAATACAATGTTATCTTATGGTTATATCACAACAAGGAACAAGGAACGTTGACCAGAGGTTATTTAGTTAGTTTTTCTGTAAAGAAAACACTCCTGGAAAACCAAGCAGGAACTAAAAATATGTAAATAAATATATGCATTTTCTCCCCAGTTTGGTCTTCTGCAAATTCTTGGCCTTCCTCCAAGACAACGATGAGAGTAAAGACTGAAAAGCAGAAGTAAAAGCTATTGTAACTCGAAATGAACAATGGGGTAGTGCTTTGTCTTCTTCTGTTCTCCCTCAATACCCAATCTCTTGGTGAGGTTATATGTGGAAGACACTCTTATCATCACCTTTCCTCCTTTACATACTCTTGATCCTGACAGACATTTCATCATGGATGGCAGCTCATCAGCTGAAACCTGACCCAGCACAACGGAACTGCAGTTTATTCCAGGAGATGCATCCCCATAGCAGGATCCTGTGATCTCCCTGGAGAACGCTCAGATCTCACCTTCTGTCGCTGCACACAACCTTGGGTTAACCATGGACAATCAACTAACTATCCATCTCCTCTCACACTGATAAACTCCCATGCTCGTGCATACTTCTCCTTTACGACATCGGAACGATTTGTCCACTTCTATTCACACAGGCCACTCAGGTGCTTGTTCAGTCCCTTGTCAGTTCCAGACTGGACTACTGCAACATGCTCCTGGCAAGTCTGCCTCTGCATGCAATTCAACCTCTGCAACTGACCCAGAATGCAGCTGCATGATTGGTTTTCAACTTTCCCAACACTACCCCATCACTGTGCTCCCTCCACTGGCTTCTTGTGATTCAAAACACTGAAGCTTTCCTACAAAGCCAAAAATGGACCAGCACCCATCGACCTTAAAACGCTTATCACAGCCCGCACTGCACCATGCTCCCTCTGCGCCTCTAGCACTGCTGACTAGTACTAGCACTGAATATAAAATAACTAGTTTTCAAATAATTCTCTCCATGGTATTCTTAGTCCCTATCCTTGTGAACCAGCATGAGAATGGGTTTTTGATCAGAGAACCCAAAGCACTTCTATAAATTGCTCTGGATTACGCATCTGCTAAATGCTGTAAACGTTATCAAATAAGCAATTTAACCTGGACAGTAGTCCAGTAAAATAAACGTTCTCAGTCATTGTTATAAGAAAGTGGTACGGCCATTATAACGAAACGCAACAGGACGCTGGTTTGACTCCAGCATACCTGCGTCCGAGCTTCATAGGTGACTCGTAGGTGAACATTTCTAGAATGTTTATATATAAAAAAAAAAAAAAAAAAAAAAACCTCAAAACTGAAGTAAACCTGATAAAACATTATTAGATGGCTATTGTTGTCAACTGTAAAACTGTATAGGTCCGGAACAATAATTTCACAAAGTTCCTTGCAAACCTAGGGGAAAATGTCAGGGAAAGAGACGGATTGTGAGATTAATAGCATGGTCTGTAATGCATAAGATGAGAGGAGGGCAAGTGAGTGGGAAAGCGTGGGGAAGGGAAGGGAAAAGTCGGAAAAGAAAGAAAAAAGATGCATCTAGCATAGGAGAATCAGAAAGTGAAGCAAGTGAAGAGGGAGAAAATAGAAGGAAGGAAGGACTGGATAGAGTTGTTAGATTTGAAGGAGAGAGAGGAATTAAGAAAGTCGACCCGATTAAATGAACAAAAATCATCAGAGGACAGACAGGAGAAGTGAAAGATGCAAGGATTCTAGGAGATGGAAATTTGCTAATTGGATGTAAGAATGAAGATCAAATTGAGAAGGGCAGGAAGATGAGAAATGTTGGAAAAATTAAGGTCCAAAAGGGCGTCAACGTTGGAGAAAAGAGGTTTGATGGTTGCAAAGGGGTGATTAACATCAATGTTAATAATAGAGAAATAATGGGGGGAGGGGGGGGGATGTTGTAAATGGTCAATTCTACACAGCGCTTTACACTGGTTCTCATTCACCCATTCACACACACACACACACACCAATGGTAGCAGAGCTGCCATGCAAGGCGCTAACTTGCCATCGGGAGCAGCTTGGGGTTCAGTGTCTTGCCCAAGGACATTTCGGTATGCTGAGACAGATGTGCCGAAAATCAAACTGCCAGCCCTACGATTAGTATATAACCCGCTCGACCACCTGATCCACAGCCGCCCCATAGTACAGTAAAAAGTGTCAAAAAAAGAATGACAAAAGGAATAGAGAAAAAGGAGACAGAGATACCCACAGAGGTACATTCTGGATTTGTAAGGTATAATGGATTGAAGGATTGTAGTGTGAGGAACTAAATGAATAACTTCGGATGCAAGCAAGTCAGGAGATATCATGTGTAGGGTGATCGAATAGACAATAACGGTCAAATAGTAGAATAAATGTTAGATGAGAAGAATTCCGTGTGCTTAAATAATGGTGAATGAAATAACAAGAATAGATGTTAATATGTGATTGGTCGGTGTATCAAGAAGGAACAGTAGGCAGTGATCATTATCCTCAATGGTGTCAAATAAATACACAGGTAGCATAAGTGAGAAGTGGACTCATGGGAAGGCAAACTGGGGAAACGTTTCAGGAGGAAAGTAGGATATTAGGACATTTAAAAACTAATTTATAAGGTCCAAATGAACAAGGAAACATTGGACAACAAAATAAAGCAAGGTATAATAATATTGGTGGCAGCGCAGACCGTTCCCAAGAGTAAAGGAAGAATTAAAAAGAAAGCATTACCATGGTGGGATGACAAATTTAAAGATGTAGTAAATTAACTAAAAATAAAAGGAATAAAGCATTTAGGATAGTTTAAAGAGCAATTTGTAGGAGGACGGAAAATTGACACAAAGCTGGAAAGAAGCAGTAATTATTCCAATAAGGAAGCCTGGGAAAGACGCAAGTAGACCTGGGAACTACAGGCCATTAGCATTAACCCCACATGTATGTGAAATAATGGAAAGCATGATAAATGAAAGACTAATGTATTTCTTAGAGAGTAGAAATATAACGGCTGGATGTCGAAGTGGATTTTGAAAAGGAAGAAACACAGTGGATCACGTGATACATCATGGAAGAGGAAATAAGGAATGTTCGACTGGATCATGGAGTTCTTAAAAGGAAGGAATATATAGGTAGTGAAGATAGGGGTAGATACATCAAGCCAATATAACACCACAAGCGAGTGTAATTAGTCCAACTTTATTCTCCATAACGATTAATATTTACTTACACTTTGCAGTGGATATGGGGAGGTCCTTATTTGCCAATGACGGAGCAGTATTAAAAAAGATGTAGAAATGTTGAATATATAAGCAAGAAGATGCAAGAAGGAATCGGGCAAGATGAAAAGTGGAGATTTAAGTTCTCAGTGGAGAAGACAAAAGTAATGGTCTTTACAAATAAAAAAGGAGGGCAAGGAATGCAAGCTGAAAATAAATGGGAGTATGTTCGAAAAAAGTAGAGTGGTGAGAACATATAAATTTCACAGTTTAATGAATGTAAAAGAGTACTAAATGTGATTCGGTGTCTTACAGGGTTAGAATGGAGAGCAAGTATTACAACTTTATATATATGTATATATATCTAATAAGGTCTAAGATAGACTATGGTTGTATCGTTTATGAATCAGAAGCAAAATCGGTGTGAGCTGAATTAGACATTGTGCAAGCACATGCTTTAAAAATATGCTTTGGGGCAATCAGAACTTCCCCAGTATGTGTACTTCAGGTTGAGGCAGGTGAAATGCCCTTGTGGTTAAGACGAAGGCAAGTGACAACCAACTATTGGATCGATTTAAGGAGACATGGAGATAACCATCTCCTAAAAAAAGGTATTACCGAAATGTTGAGAAAAGGAGAAGAGAAATAAAGGCGATTTAATAGCAAACGAAATGCAAGTGTAGGATAAAGAATTTGCAGAGACAGTGGTGTGGCCTGATAAACCAGTTTGGCTACTGGAAAACCCAAAGGTTGATCTAGAGCTTTTAAAAATTAGTGTTTAAAAAAATAAAGTATAGATATAACGGTGAATATTGTGAATACAAGCATTATAAGTACAAAGACAGCATTTACAGATGGGTCAAACAGACGCATTTACAAACAGACGCAACGGGATCTGCGGTATTCGTCGTTATATATGAAATGGGAGTCAACAAAATAACATCTGACCGCTTAAATGTATATACAGTTGAATTATATGCTATATTACTTGCATTCGAATGGATTGAACAGACCAGGGATAACATTTTAATACGTCGCAACTAAAAGAAAAGAACAAGTTATGATATGTAGACTAAGTACAGGCCATTGCAAGCTAAATAAGACTCTACATATCATAGGAAAACATCCTACATTTCTACATTCATATGCGATGAATGTCAGGAGGAGGAGACTGTTAAATACATCGTTATGTCGTGCAGGAGATATTCACAAGAAAGGGAAGAGATGAAGGATGGGATATGAGAGTGTACAATATTAAAAAGTACAATAGAATGTAGAAATGTTCAAGGTTGAGAATATTGGATTAATTTCCTAAGGAGGACTGGACTGGAAGGATGAATCTAGTTAACAAGGACTATGTTAGAGACAGACAGTAGGTGGCAGTAATGCAACAATTTGGATGCCAACTGCGGTACAAGGAAGAAGAAGAAGAAGCGTGTTTTCCAGTCTTTATAATGTACGCCACGGGCACTTCCGGTTTATATAAAAAATATGAAAACTACACGGATATTTAAAGCCCTAAACAAATACAGGTAATGTCAGTGCGTCCCACTGCTCGTATAAAGTTTAGGAATATTTATATTTTGTGCACAGACGCTCACACGATCTATTACTTAGTAATTTTCGCCATCTACCGGCGACATACTTCCACTTGATTTGCGTTTTAAGGTGGGCTGGAACAGTTTCAATAACAAATCTGCCAACTCCAGGGTCGTAGTGTTATGACCAGAATTTTCACTTGTTGTTAAACAATGTCCTTTAACAAAGTTATGTTACTGAATTACCTTGTGGGTGTGGGATCAGTTAATAAATAATGGCGGTGTATGTAAACATGTATATGTACCGGAGTAGGCATGCACAGGCATGTATGACCGTATATTTAATTCCACACGGACTACACATTATCCGGTATCGATATACAGTACAGTTAGCGTTTAAGTTATAACGTATCGTTTACTTACTGCGCTTAAAGGGATTCCGCGGTCTGTCTGCGCCGCCATGTTGGTAAACGTGCAGAGTGGAACGGTTCAGAGTGGGCGTGACCGTTCATGAGTGGGCGGTGCAGTCACTGAGTGGGCGGGGCCATCAGCTGGGCTGCACCAATCTTTATGATGTTCGAGTTTACTTTTCTTTTTTTTTCTTTTTCTTTTTTTTTTTTAATTCAAAAATATATAATAAACAAATTGTACACAAAATTCTACAAACACCTTCAGGAAAGCATTAAGAAGCATTCAACAAAACATTCGTATGTACAACCAGAGGAAGAAGTGAGAACAATCATGTACATACATATGAAGAGAGGGAAGAAAGCAAGTAAGTAAATAAATAAAGTAATAAATAGAAATTGTATAAAAACAATAGTAAAATATAAAGGACAAAAGGTAAAGGGTTACGTACCATACAATTCCTATAAGGAGGAAATGCAAGCAAGAGATAACGCATTAAAAATAAATTAATGAAAACAGTAAATGAAAGGAAGATGGTTAAACCTAATCGACAGTCATTACAATATATATATATATATATATATATATATATATATATATATATATATATATATATATATATATAGTTTTATGTTCGAGTTTACTAGAAATTTAACAGCTGCACTAAGTAACAGAGTGCCAAAGCAGCCGTAAAAAATCAAGGCACCACAGGTAGAAACAGTCATTTCTGGAGTAATTTTACCCATAATGTCTTTTTGAACCCAATAAATCCTCCAGTGGGTCATATCTGCTTCTGTCCCACAGTTACGAAGAGCAACATGAATATCCGTAGGCTGTTTCAGGGAGAAACTGTTTCCACTGCTAATGCTGTTCATTTCTGGAATCAGTTCGTAAAATGTCCTTGAAGTTTCAAAAAAAAAAAAAAACAACAACAAAAAAAAGATATGATAATATTAACATATAAATACTTACTTAATAATAAAGGTTAAGGAAATGTCTTTTAAAATTACTCACAGATGCTATTCGACTAACGAGTTCATTGTTAGTTTTAAAAAAAGATATTGATAGAAATGGTTCATTTTGTAACTTTGCAAGAACAATCCATGTTGACAGTTTGCCATTAATTTAATTCTTATTATGGCTAAAATGTTTTATTCATAAATGTAAATCTAATAATTCTATAATTCGGTAATGATATTCTTTGAAAGTGAAGATAATCTATATATAGACTATATTCAAACACCTACCAGGGGCAGATTTAGTGATTTGGGGGCCTTAGGCAAAATATAGGAATAGGGTCCTCATTTCAGTGTTTTAAAATTGATATTTAAAATTTCTGCATATGTTATTTAGCATTAATAATTGAAAATGTATATAATTGGCATTTGTAGGTGGTCCTCGGCATCTGGGGGCCGAGTGCCAAGTTGCCTAGTGCCAAGTCTGCCCCTGACGTCTACAAATCAATTTGAAATAAAGCTAAATTAAACTGTATTTATGCACTTTATTTAAACTTTGAACACACATGAACGCCACCAAAATGTCGTAATTACTTCGGGAATAACTCGGGAACTCGTATTTTTCAATGGGCTCCTACTTTCCGAGTCGGGGGTGTGTCAATAACAAAAAGTAATTATGGCCCCCAGTATTAATCATAATGTGATGCCTACAACAGACAGTAAGATTTAACCGGTAGGTAATGCCTGTTGAATGTTCAGTACTTTATTCTCTTTCATTAAGGCAAAATTAACTCCTTGTCGTTGATGATTAAAAAGAAAAAAAAAAAGACATTTCATGACAATGTTCATTTTTCCAACCCAAAATCACCTGAATACACACATATGTACATGTTCCATCTGTACCTGGCTCGTTAGTTTGTGTGCAAAAAATAAAACCTATAAGCAACCTTTGGTGAACTTTAAGAACTTCCCCTAAGTGAAGAGATCCGGTACAACTAACATTAGTTCTGATACAAAAATAATACCTTTAATAATACCTTTGGAGAACGTTCCTTGTCAGTTGTCATATAATGTTCTGAGAACATTTAGGAAGAGCACCGACTTTGTTAACCAAAACAGAGCGTTCACAGAATATTACGAAAAGGTCCAGATTCAGTTCCACTCCACTATATAACTATATATTTTAAATGCTAACTATATACTAATATACTAATATATACCAATCATCCTGTTCAAAAGTTTACCACCCCCCCCCCGGCTCTTATTGTATCGTGTTGCCTCAGTTGCATCAGTGAACGTTTGCACCTTATGTAGTCGTGTACGAGTCCCTCAGTCGTCCTCAGTGTGAAAAGATGGATCTCGACATCACACAGCCGCTGTTGGAAAGGGCTCGAATATGCAGATGTTGGAAAAGTAAAGAATGTTCAGGACCTGGAGGATTTTTCTGAAGAACAGCGGGCAGTTTAACTGCTCAGGACAAACAAGGGACTCGTGAAGAACTCTCACAAAACATAAACACATCATGTCGTGGATCATCCAGGTAACGACACACGGGATTAATAATCAAGGGTGTGTAAACTTTTGAATGGGGTCATTTTTTATCTTGTATCGTGGACTATATGTAAACATCTGTTATGTGAAATAGTTTATTCAGGACAGAACTAAATAAACACCAACATGGGAGTTTTATGATCCGTCTTATTTTGTAAACAGCATTAAGATTTAGCTTTAGATACAATTCTATAAGGGGCACAACTAATATATTTTATACACACACATGCTTATGAAAATATCTTAATAGAGTAAGTAATATAATAAAGCAATAATCATATATCATTAGGCCAATACTATCTGAATATAAATAGCAAGAACAACTTCATAGCTGATGAAATGTAATGAAATTTAATTTTGTAGTTGATACAATGGTTAGTATGTAATGAATACAACCTGTTTTAAATACACAATATCATCTGCCATAAGTATATACAGGTTTCTAGTTACATATTTGGTTCAAGGTGCATTCTGTCTTACATTTATTTCATGTATATACTGTATATATGGCTCTTTTATCTGTTTACACAGAAGCACCTGTAGGCTCAAATTTTGCCTATTACCCGAAGACACTTAACATAGAAACAGATACTCACACATTCAATTGGAGAAAGAAAAATAAGACACCTGCCGTGAGTGAGAAGAAGCAAGGGTCCAAGTTTATTCGTTCCGTTCCACCACACGAGATCCACACCGCTGAGAGTCTCAAAAGTGATCTAACATCCGGAGCTGAAGCTCCCTTATTTATACAGTTTTCTAAACCCAAACACCATATGTTTAGAAAAAGCTTTCCCATAATACCATTACGTACACGACTCAACATTTTTGAGAGACCTTGCACTCACAGGGTCCGCTGATCCCACAGACAGTTATCTTGCGGCTCTAGCCATTCCCATCGACTGTTATCTGCCGCCGTAGCCGTTCCCATCGACTGTTATCTCGCCGCCGTAGCCGTTCCCATCGACTGTTATCTTACCGCCATAGCCGTTCCCATTGACTGTTATCTCGCCGCCGTAGCACGGCTCAAATATATTATAAACGGCCCGTCTTGATTCTCTCTTAAAAGTTAAGGCCTTCGTCTGTGTCACCCCTGACTTGTTTCTCGTGAGAAGAGGACTCTCCACACCTTCACGTGCATTATGGGTAAGTTTCTTTCATATTTGTTCTACATTTCTGTTTTATAATGCTTTTTCTTTCATATTTGTTCTACATTTCTATTTTATAATGCTTGCAAGTATTTTACCCCCTTCACTGTACTCCATACCTCATAATATCCTCATAATATCCTTATAATCATTATACTCCTTTTATTATCCTTATACTCCTTTTATTATCCTTATAATATCCTTATACTCCTATTATTATCCTTTTATTATCCTTATAATATTCTTCATTCCTTCTGTGTGTGTGTGCTTCTGTATCTGTGTGTGTGCTTCTGTATCTGTGTGTGTGCTTCTGTATAGGCCTCTGTGTATGTGTGTGTGTGTGTATGTATCTCTCTGCCTGCACTCCCCAGCTCCTAGATTTCTCTGTGAATAATAAATCATAATGTTAATCTTAAAGTGTGAGTCCAACTCATCAATATCACCGCCTAATACAGTTCATTCTCTTCTATGTGTCCTAGGTGCCGGTCGCTTTTCCTTATCTCCTTTACTGGAGCGGCTGGATTCGGATCTGAACACTCGCTCTCAGCTCGCGCATCTCACTGCTGACATCACTATGCTACTCATTTACATTTATTCACTTAGCAGACGCTTTTATCCAAAGCGACTTACAAATGAGAAAATGCTCGATGTTCCCCCCACCTCTCAGATACAGAATCCGCCCCGCGAATGTGTGTATTGATGCCTCTACACAGACAGACCCTCTGCCTGACCCTTCCTCCAGCTACCAGGTGATGTGGCCTTCTCCGACCCGGGCTCTGATCACTCTCGCCCTTTCTCACCTGCCAGTCCTGAGTACTCTCCCCCGTACACCTCAGCCGGCTATCCCCCATCCCCTGGGCGCACCCCATTTTATCATCCGTTTTCTCCCTACCGCTCTCGGATTACCGACCCACCAGCCCAGTGAATTCTCAATAAAGTCAGCCCTGTAAATTCCCAATAAAGTTACTTCCTACTTCTCCTTGGTCTCCCTCGTGTTTATTTCTTGTGTTTTTCATATACAACACACCCCATTACCCCATAGTGCTTCACCCATGAGTCATTATGAATTACATCCACAAATAAAGATCACAAACCAACTTGTGTGTAACATAATAAAGGCAAAATAATATGTTTATTTGAAAAGAAACACGACTGCTCACCCCAGTAAAACACTCGATTCACATTTAACCTTAAAAAGGCCTTCAGAGGGTCCAGACACCACCACAACTCAAACATTTCACGTGTCGTTCACTTAATTAACAGACATGTCGACTGTATGTGTGTATGCGAAAGACAAACTTTATGAAATTATGATGCTTTAAACACTGTGCCTAGAACATTCACCGTTTATCTTTCAGACTCTTCACCATACCGAGTCTGGAATGCGTCCCTAAACCACAGATATTTAAGGTTCGAATTAAGTTGTGTTTATTTAAAAGTGGATTTTTCTGGTAATAAACAAACAAACAAACAAACAAACAAGCATTCTCTTATGCATATTTACCCTAAAATGTGCCCGTGTGTTTGCTCTGTATGGAAAAGTAATGCAGCCAATAAGAAACTAACGGGCTTCTTCCTAACCACAATAACAGTGCATGCAGCTCACATACAGGTCAGTGTCTCACCTGGAATAAAGACGAGGTGAGATAGTGAGATATCGAATGGAAGAGAAGACTTTAATGTACAGAACCAATGGACATGGTATTGTATTGCTGTAATCATGTACGCTGGGAGTCTTCTTATTTGTCTGACTCTAATATATCTACTCGGTGTTAACAGGGCTGGTCAAGTATGTTAGAGCAGGGAAATGTCCAAACTGCGTCCAGATGAAAACGCACAAAAACTAGTTCGTGGTGAAACTCAAGAGAAATGGTCCATCATCAGGTGTCCAAGAACAAAAGATGAATAAATAGCTGAAATATTTTTCCATCAAAGGGAAGTACAGATACAGTGCTCGGGAATGTACCATATACAGTATAATAAGATTTAATAAGGTACATCACACTAGATTCATGATTCAGGATTTAGCAGCACCCACAATATTCCATTTGTGTCATCAAACCACAACCGTGGCCTACATATTGCACGCTATGAAATGCCTTTAAACACCAAAATCGAGCTTTATGTTTATTCACTCGATTACATGCGTAGCTCAATTTAAAACCGTAACATGGAATGTTCGGGGAAAACCGTGTCACATGAAATAAATGTCACGAAGATTTAGATTGCACATAGTATCACCCAAGCGATGTGCACTTGCTGTAACTGACCAATAATACGTATTCGAGCTATGATTTGAGTTGTATTTTGAGCTGGGGAAAAAAAAACAACAACAACAACAACCACCTTTAATCGTTCACAATATTAAACCCGCAGTCTTTTCGTTTTTATTAAGCGATAAAATATCCACGTAAAAGCAATCGATTAACTGATATAACGAATCCTTCTGTGATCACTGCACTACAATAATACAAAAATAAACAAATTTGTTCAATTAACGACAGACATCACAATAACATGACGCATACGATCACAGTACGACGTCTCGGACTTTCATGCTTCATTAAGACGGACTTACAGGTAAGATAAAACGGAGCGGAACGCCCGTTCCAAGACTGAATGCTCAGCTAAAAGCCCGAGACTTATGAATCCATACCGTCCAGAAACTCTTCCTCTGTGATGCCTTCTAAGCGCTGTAACACTCGGTCTGCATTAGATGGTGGGTATTCGGCAGGAGGATGAGGAGAGGGGGTCGAGCTGCAGAAAGAGCAGCACAGGGTTTGGAAGAACGGCACGAGTTGCGTGATGGACGAGAGCGAGTAGAACGTGAGAAGAGGGAACTCCGTAGGCTCGGTTTCGGACTCTCCCGCCGTTCCGTTCAGCTCCTGAAACACGCAGGTCAAGCTCAGGGGTTGAGTGAGCACTTTAAATGAGTCACAGTTCCTGAATTCATTCCATATAGTTTATTTTATTTCCACGTGCATTTTGAACACGCATTGCAGAGAGTTAACATGCTCAAAGTTCAAAGTGTTTGTATATGTGCTTAAAGAAATGCTGATTTTGTCATGCTTACCCCATAGCGATGGTGAAGGCCTTCCAGGATCCTGACCACGTGAGGTTTACACTCCTGTTCACCCTCCAGCAGAGTGGTGCCTGGACCATCGTAACTGTCTACATCTACCTCAGGCACAAATGCCCAGCGATACCTAAATCACATGTTCACACACACACACACACACACAAAAAATACATGGCTACTAGCTGTAATCAGACAAAGACACAGAGACATCCAACTTAAATGTTTTAATCAAACATGCTCTACCTCTCTCTCTCACACTCACACACACACACACACACACGAATAGTAATAAGGATGTAGTTCCTCACATTTGGAACAGAGGCATGCGATCTGGGGGAAAAGACACAGCAGTGTCCAGGAACTTGCAGGCTGACAGATACATGTCCAGTTCTGCCTGGGAAAAAGACCTTAGGCTGTTCTTCTCCTGACCACCTCGCTTATTCCTGTCACACACACACACACACACACACCAAGGGTAAATGATAGGAACAAATCTGCACCATAGCCAGTTATAAGTAAAAGAATGATCAGTGTCGAGTGTGATAAGTAAATACAATATATACACACACACACTACCAGTCAAAAGTTCAGACACACTCATTCTTTAGTTTTATTTGATTTTTTCCACATTTTAGAATAATAATAATAATAAAGTCGTCAAAACTCTGGAGTAACACAAATGGAACTATGGGAATTATGTCATGATAAAAAATCCAAAATAAATCTAAATAATTTAATATTTTAACACTTGTTATCAGGTTGATATTCTCTTCCTGAGGCACCCAATCGGGTGCTAATGGCTATGCAAACATCAGGTATCACCGCTTTTGGCGGATCATCCTTCTCTCTAACATCTTAGAATCTTCAAAGTAGACAGGCTTTTCGCCTAGGATTTCCAGAAATGTATTCTTGGCGTTTTCTCACCTGATTTCTTGAGGAATTTCCCTGAGATGCTTTTTAAACAGTATTAAAGGAGTTCCCACCGACGCCGGACTCTTATCGGCCGCTTTTCGGAATATTTCTCTCCGAGTCGTCCGTTTAAATAAAGATTATTTTGTAAATAAAATGTTAGTTTTCTAATGAAAGAAACGAATATGTCGACGCGATTATATTTTTGTCTACGACACCGATTTCACACGTTTAATCACACACCTTCAGATTTTTAAGATCATGAGAAACATTTCAGTCGAGTGTCCACAAACTTTTGACCGGGAGAGTGTATCTGAATGCGTGTGAACTAATTGAATAAGTTTTCAACTCCCTTTTTCCACCAGACCAACCAAACTTGGAGGAAAACAAACGAACAAATGAGCTCAGGTTGTTCTCTTGAAATTCTCTGGTCCAGGACTCACTTTGAAACATCTTTGTCCTCTAGCAGAGCCTTTTCGAGCCTTGCAAAAATACGAATCTACAGAAAGAAACCAACAAAAAACAAAACAATGACCACTAGCTTCTGCTTAGCGGGTTACAACCTAGTGGAGAAATCAGCAAACATTAACACACTGAACATCAGAACATGTTAAATATCAAACAGTGGGTGCTCGGAACATTAATTACGACTGCGAGTCCCTCACCAGTTCAGTGACCATGATAGGCCACAGGGAGATGAGGTGCTGTGGTGAGATTCTCAACAACAGAACACGGAACATCAGGAACATCTGAGCCGACACTGCCGGGGTCTGTCCCATCCGCAGGTTCTCGGTCAAACGCTCTGGTGTGGAGTGTGTGCAGAACACGGGATTGGATTAAACGTTAAACGTAAAGGATGTATAGCTACAGCTACGGTGAGGACCGTAAATAATGAGTAATCTCACAAATTATCTGAATAGTCTGCTTCTCTGCCTCACAAACCACCATCCACACTGTAGTACCTTGTATTAGAGGCAGGTAGAGGTGGTACTGGTCCAACTCTCCACTGAACATAGCGAATGCCTGGCGCTTTACTAACATGGGCTTCTGCTCAGCACTGTTAAACAGCTTCAAAGAACTGCTCTGCATGCCTGTACAAACATGCAGATGGTCTATAAAGATACTATACATACATACATACAGTACATATACATATACACACACACACACACACACATACAAACAGTACATATACATATATACACACACATACATAGGCTCCACCCCTTATACATGTATATTGTTCAGCAGCAACCAGCTACAGTGAGGACTGTGAGGAAATGGTCTCAAGAGGCCATGGAATCACTGCGCGATGCTCTAGAAACCACTGACTAGAATGCTTTGTATGAACCACATGGTGAGGACATAGATGGACTAGCAGACTGTGTCTCTGAGTACATTGGGCTCTGTTTGGACAACTCCATCCCTACTAAAGAGGTCTGTTGCTACCCTAACAACAAACCATGGCTTACCACTCCATATTCCACTTATATAATATTTATCATACTTACAATATTTATAATCATATTTATATACCTGGTGTATAATTTCCACATATACCATATCTGCATTACATTTCTCATATTTATATTATATTCATATAGTGTATGGGATCTATTCATCTACGAACTGATCTGTCTTATGTCCTCTCTGCACCTTATCCACTCATTTCACTTCGTGAAGTTTTTAACTGCGCAAAGAATCTCCACTGTATTTGTATCCCTCCTTCTATATGCACTACCGTAATTGAAATTGTATTGTGTTGTACTTATTATATTGTACTGTGACTGTACTTAATGTACCTGGCTGCAAAGACACCTTAATTTCTCCGCCAGGGATGAATAAAGTCATTTATCTATCTATCTATCTATCTATCCACACACAGAACATATTGATACGTACACACATATTATACATACAAAAGCACTAATTAATCCAAAACTCAATTACAACTTACTCATCAAGTCCTTGAACATGGTCTTCTCATGTGTGAGCAGATGGTCTGTGATGGATTTCCAACTAAAAACAAAAATATACAAGTAAACGATTACATGCTGAAATACACTGACTGTCATGTGCGTAAAGAATCCTCACCTAAGGTTCTGAAACTTTAGCCTCAACAAGTTTTTGCATTTATATATACACCTATACTGCCTCTATGGTCATTGGAGGAATAATTGAGGAGGAAATGAAGAGTCCTACTGGCAGACACAGGACATCTCCATAGTGAAGAACAGAGGATCCATGAAGAGCTCCAGCACTTCCTTTTTCCAGGCACGCTTAGTGTATGCATAACCACTCAGGCTGTTCAACAACTGAGCCCCTGCACTGAAACTGGGCATATTATAGGCACTGACGGAGAGAGAGAAAGAGACGGACAGAAAAAAAAGAAAAGTAGGACACATGATGAATTTACATACAATATATATACACAGAAGAAATGGAAAAGTGAGTGAGGATCATTACTCACCTGTGGTTTTTCAGGTAGGGGAAGACATAATACATGAGGCGGGAGATGAGAGGCACAGCTTTCTCCTTCTCGTCACTGCGATACACCATATCCAGAAGAGGGGCTAGAATCTGAAGGAGAGTAAACATGTGCTGATTGTGTGTTTCTTGTGTATTTTCCTGTGGTATGATTGTGGGATGATGTCCTACCTCAGCCAGCAGAGCCAGGGCTTGTACACTGAACGCAGATGGAGCAGAAGATGACACCATAGCACTGCCTTGGCCAACAGACTCTAAGTGCGAAGCGCACGAGATTCAGATTTATTACTTCTATCATTAATAATACATTTATTCCAATTTTTACCCTCTAATATTTAGAATGTGGTTTCAAGCAAGGTTATATACTGTGTGTGTGTATACATATATATATATATATATATATATATATATATATATATATATATATATATATATATATATATATATATATATATGGTGGTCTAACCATAGAATTCACTGCCTTCAGGCTCATCTTCATCCTCCTGCAGGCAGATCTGAGGCTGTGCCTTCACCTCCAGGTTACGGCTCAGCCAGCTGGTCTGTTCCAGAGATGAGCCAGCCACGGCGCCTACCGCCTCCAGGATTTTCTGCGTCACTTCCTGTTTGTGGAAACAAGCAAAAAAAAAAAAAAAAAAGTGTCGAAGAACAACAGACATGCATTCTCTGTATTACACAAACACAGCTCCAAAATTAGAGGCACAATCAGGGGCCAATCATTTCAGATGTGCAAGCCATCATTAAACAACCAACACTGCACAAAATGTGTGTATTGTTGTCTCTCATACCTGCAGTTCTCTGGAATCTCTCTTGTTGTCCATGGTGGGGAGTCTATTCACAAAGTCATTCAGGATGCTGTGTGGGGAAAACGGTTCAAAATGTAACACCTTGTGTTACTGCCATGATTGATGATTAATTATCAGGAGGACTTCACTTTGTCAACCTCTGAAGTACCGTCTCCAAAATGTGGTCTACATCAAGCAGTAAATGCCCTCTCCAGGCTGCACCTCATCTGAATATTCAGTTTACAATGTTCCAACAGTCTACTATGAAAGGGCTGTGTAAATCGTTATTCCAGTTAAAGCCTCAGGGTGTATGATTTCGAAATTATTCAGCTCTGGAGTAAACATGCTATTACAATCTACTTGCAGAAGAACATGTAGTTAAAGGAGTTAACTATGCCCCTTTCCACCATACAAACTGATCTCATGGCTGCAAGTCACTACACATTCAGAGAGAATTCAAGGTTGTGTCCCAAACCACACAATGCACACTTGCTAATATATCTAAATATAAATTTCATCAATGGTATACTGACAAAGTACTTACTGTTCGGCACTCCATGATGCCCGAATCCTTTTTTTCCGTATATAGAATTATACTAACCCTCTTACTTCCCCTCTTTCCTGACTGCCAGCTCCTGTCTGTCACCATGTATTCAGACTTTTTTCATGCCTAAAGTTTGAATGTGCTGACTGACTCCTCTGAGCTGCTGTATGATCAATACACCATTAAAACACTGCAACAAATCATATGATAATGCAGTGGGTAAGCTCACCCAAGAAGGAGGAAATGGCCAGGTGGGGCAAGATTAACCTGCACAGAATCTTTAAGGAGACAGAGGATAGCCATGATATTTTCCTGAAGATCCTGAGCAGGAAGACTGCAGATGCAACAAAGACAACATGAGCACCGTGAGCAGAAAATTCAGCTAGCTGTAACATCAAATCGCTATGAGAATGCTTATCAGAATAATAGGTATGCTTAAACAGACCGCATTTTAAAAATGGACTACATGAGAAGTTACCTCTGTATGTAGGCATAGCAGAACTGGAGCATGGGTACATCAACTAGGGTTGGCCTTTGCTGAAGAGAGAGAAAATACAAATATTAATATTTGATATGGTTGTCTATTGAGATGTGTATATATGTTGTTTTGTACCTGGTCTCCTTTGATTTGGTGGGGTTTCTTCACCACCTCCCTGATGAGCTGCAAAATGGTGTCGGTGCGGAGTGTGTTCACTGACTTTACTAAATCTACAATCGTCATCTGGGGATCACTGGCTACTGGCAGAATCTGCACACACACACACACACACACACACAATTTTAATGCAATATCAACATATAGCCATTAGGAACGTTAGTCTTGTCAGTATATCTCACCTTGTTTTTGGAGTGTCTCTTTCGGCTCCGCCTACTGTTCCATACAGCAGCCACGGAGGCCATGACTTGTACCCCATACTGCTGTGTCAATGGCGTCAGGAGCCCCAGAACCTTCTGTTTCAGAATCTACACAACACAAGACATGTTCTGAGGGTAAATTACAGCACAAACATTACAGAGTATGGTACAATTTACAGAGTGTACATAGTATATGGGCGGCTGTGGTTCAGGTGGTAGAGCGGGTCGTCCACTAATCGTTGGGTCGGCGGTTCGATTCCCGGCCTCCACATGGCGAAGTGACCTTGGGCAAGACACCGAACCCCAAGTTGCTCCCGATGGCAAGTTAACGCCTTGCATGGCAGCTCTGCTACCATTGGTGTGTGAGTGTGTGTGTGAATGAGACACAGTGTAAAGCGCTTTGGAAAAAAGCGCTATATAAGTGCGCCATTTACCATTTGTAAATATATAAATATCTTTTTTTTTTTTTTTTTACAAATATTATGCACATACCTTTGTGCTTTTGAAATAGACCGAGGTGGAGGAAGATCTGCTGCTGTAGACCGAGTCAGCACCCTGGACTACACCCCAAAGCAAGGCCATGGTGCTGACCATATGAGGAAACGCCTCCAGAATGGCATTGCAGGCATTTCGCATGTCTGTTGCATCACAACCTGCAGACTACACAAGTCCTCCTCAGTACTCAGTATTAACGAAATGAAGGATTTTCACAACGAAAATGTCGACCAGGAAGTGTGTACAGTATGTGCGTGCTTTACCTTCTTGTGTTCCAGGAGGCAGTAGTGCGTGATAGCAGTAAGCCCCTCCAGCAGAGTGAGAGGATAATCAGGTGCAATGTTCTCCTTCTTCAGGTTACTACTACACCCACAAATAACACACACGATTAAGAGCTCAGCTATGAATAAAAACACGTTTTACTTTTAACAAAAACACCAGTATCTTTTACGCTAAACAGACATGTAGGACATTTTTAGTACCCATGAGTAGCCTTGAATCCATCATGTTCATGCTGTTTAACGAGCTCATCTAGGTTTCTGCAGATCTGTGTGATGATGGGAGCCACAATGATGGCCAGCGAGCGGCCAAGGAAGGGTAGAACCTGACAGAGCAATGTCACCCAAGCTGGGTGCATGGCAAAGCCATATTGCGGGCACAGAGCCCGGGCTGCTGCCGATACAAACATGCCCTGCGCTGTAATGGGTTGGTTGGGCACATAGCGAGCAGCCTTGATGGACTGCTGGAACATTATTGCAGTATGCCACTCTCGTGCTAGGGTAGAAGAAGGGATGTCGTCCAGGGACTGCTGGAACTGGTTATCTCCTTGTGCAGGTTTCTTATTGTGTGTTGGAGATACACAATGTTCTAGTACAATAAGAACCTTGAGCAGCTTCAGGAGGGCAATCTGAATCGGATGTTCAGCCCAGCTCCCGTCCCGCCCACAATAAACCAGCCTCTCCTCAGAGACTTCTCCTACATCATCACCCTGCTCATCCTTGGTCAGTGGGTGTTGGACAGGTGCATCTGCACGCTGGCAGACATACATGGAGGTGGAGAGCATCAGGAGGACATAGTGCTGCAACTTGCTGCTCCACAGAAGATTACATATGGCTTCTAAGCTTCCACTGGCACCGGTCTCACCTGTCTGGGCCTGCTGGGCCACCGTCACTAGCTGTTCCACCAATGCGGTCAGCACCTCCACGCTCTTGACCTGCACCTCTCGGTTTGCCTGCACATGACAGGCATTCACGCTAGCATAAGAAGGGAAGTAGGAGCGCAGGAACCGCAAGCAGAGGCATGTCAGGATCTCCAGAAGGAACGTTGGAGGAGATAAGGAGGTACAGGGAGAGGAAAGAGGAGAGGAGGGTGGTTGCTCTGGGGTACCAGCTAAAGGAGGGGTGGAATTCTGGAGAGGGCCATAGAAACTGCCACCCTCCTGGGCTTGCCGATGTCTCTGTAGTAGGTTCTGGATGAGATTCAGATGGGCAGTGGAGCTGCAGTCCAAAGTTGTGCTACTCAGTGCCTCCACAAATGGGCCTGCGCTGCTCTTCAACAGCGTTTCCACCACCGCAAAGGCGTACAGAATCCGTCCGCTCTCGTAAGTCTGTCGGTAAAGCAGAATATGTCGAAATAGCGAATCCACTGCTTCCTGTCGCTCACGTTTCTGCTTCAAGAGACGGGATTTGGCCAGGGCCTCCAACTGCTCGTCGTCCTCATCACTCGATAGCGAATCAGAAGCATGCGTACGCTCCGAGTCCACCCGCTTCAGGCCATTGACCACAATGCCTTCCCCATCGGTAGGCCGCTGCAGGTAAGGGGTGGAGATTGAACTTGAGGTCTCTGTGGAGTTCTGGGCTCCACTTGCGTCGGCCGACTCGGTGTGCTCGCTTTCCTCTTCTTCGTCTTCTCGGGCCTCGTTATAGTCGTCATCGGTCTCCTCCTCGCTTTCGCTGCGAGACACGGCAGGGGAATCTGATGGCATTCCATGAAGCTCTGTATCACGTTGCAGGTCAAGCCATACAGCTTCACGGTCTACCATAGCAATGTTAGTCAACATGCTGTCCTCCGTTTGGTTCATCATACCATCTCCAGTGCTCTTAATGCTGGTCTTCTCTCTGTAACTCAATGCACTCCAGTTACCTGTGGAGAAATCATAAATAACCATGATAGGGTTCTGTTATTCCATATAATCCATATTCCGAGTCAAATGTGATGAGGTGATTCATTTGTAAGATCCTTGTTAAGAAGAGTTACTCAACTTCTCAGAATACACATATTCCAAGAGAATGTCAATAATGAATTACAGATGTGAAATATATTCTAGTAGTGGCACACTCTCGACGTGAAATAAGATGTACTGAACATTCACAGCAATCACAAGCAAACTATTTCCAAAAAAAGAGTGCCTACAAACACAAAAAGAACAGACCAACTGAAAGACTGTGCTTGACGTTCTGAATGGCTGTTCTCTGTGTCTTCGGGTCCAGCAGTAGAAGTAAAACGGGTTCCAAGATGCGGACAACATCGCCAAGAGACAGTGCTCGCACCAGCCAGCTCTGCCCGACTGCACTGACGCTACCATCCTGACTATTTAGACTGTCCAACACCACGAACAGAGACCTGACACAGAACGAGGAAAAAAAAAGGGGATTTGATGTAATGTGATGTAATGTAATGACCCAGCCTTGGAATTTGCCTATATTCTGAAGGAACATGTCTTACTTGTCAAAGGAGCGGTTCAGAGAAGTGCTGCGATTCATCTGGACCTCTCGCATCAGGTGCCACAAAACAGAGAATCTGTGTAGAGCCTCCAAACGCACAACCTGTGGAGACGACGTGCGCAAACAAAACCACATACTCACGTGTCAAAATTGTGGTGCAAGTGTACAGTTGTGCCCAAAAGTTTGCGTACCCCTTGCAGAATCTGCTAAATCTTAAGACTGTTAACAAAATAAGACGGATGATAAAAATCCCATATTGTTGTGTATTTAGTCCTGTCCTGAATAAACTATTTCACGTAACAGATGTTTACATATCGTCCACAAGACAAGCCAATAGCCGATTTTATAAAAATTACCCGTTCAAAAGTTTACACACCCTTGATTATTAATACCGTGTGTCGTTACCTGGATGATCCACGACATGATGTGTTTATGTTTTGTGAGAGTTGTTCAGGAGTCTCTTGCACATACTTTACTTTTCCAGCATCTTCTGTATATTTGACTCCTTTCCAACAGTGTGGCTATATGATCTCGAGATCCGTCTTTTCACACCGAGGACGACTGAGGGACTCGTACACGACTATTACAAAAGGTGCGAACGTTCACTGATGCTCGAGAAGGCAACACGATACATTAAGAGCCAGGGGGGTGTAAACTTTTGAGCAGGATGATCGGTGTAAATGTGCAAAAACAAAAGGCCGCAGTTATTTATATGTGAAAATCACTGCATGAAGTTTCAATTTATAGCCGACCGAAACTATACACGTATAAAACAGACCTTCGTGGATCGTGACTAAAAGGTTGCGTCTTACACGACGGTACGGTATTGGTATCGGACAATTTAGTAAGGAAGCCAGAGGTTTTGTATGCTACACTATCTCAGTATTTCAAAATTATATCGAAGTGAGAGAACACGCACACACGGTGCTTACTGTTACTACAATAAAAGGACGTAACTTCCATGCGTGAGCATAAGAACATAATTTCTGTAGTCGTAAATGTTCAGAGTCGTGTGCTATTTTAACGAACGCTATTTTATCAGCTTGCTTCATTCACACTCAAACCTTAAAGTGACCTCAAGACAACAGATAAACTTCATCTTTACATTTACATTCAAGGCATTTGGCAGACGCCCTTATCCAGAGCGACTTACATTTATCTCATTTATACATCTGAGCGGTTGAGGGTTAAGGGCCTTGCTCAAGGGCCCAACCGTGGTAGCTTGGCAGTGCTGGGGTTTGAACTCCTGGCCTTCTGATCAGTAACCCAGAGCCTTAAACCACAGACCCACCACTGCCCTTAATCTTAATCATTTCACCATAAACATTTCATTTTGATGAACTGTGTGGGAAATTTATTCTTGAGATATAGCTCTATTTAGATTTTCCAAGAAAAAGTGTCTTTCAAACACTTACGGTATCTCCCGTGCTAGCTCCATGGCACTCGGCCGATCGAGTGCACGATTGTGTGGCATTTCCCGCATTTCACCTCATGCGTTGACAATTGTCTTTATTTTATGAATGAATGAGTTTTTATTGATCGCATATACATTACAGCACAGTGAAATTCTTTTCTCTGCATACCCCAGCATGTTAAGAAGTTGGGGTCAGAGCGCAGGGTCAGCCATGATACAGCGCCCCCTGGAGCAGAGAGGGTTAAAGGCCTTGCTCAAGGGCCCAACAGTGGCAGCTTGGCAGTGCTGGGGCTTGAACCCCCCGACCTTCTGATCAGGAACCCAGAGCCTTAACCATCACTGCCCCACTGTATTGATCTTGACATTTCCTTCTCGGATAGACTGAGCGACGTGAACTATTTCTCACTATTAAAACTTGGTAGCATGTGAAAACATATTGTTTTGGCGTCCTTCAGGGGGTGTCAAGCCTTACTGTATACATAACCCAAATCTTGCTTGAGGACAGATTGGCAGTACTGGAATTAGAAAATCACAACCTTCCTTCCGATGAAGCATCCGGGACATTAACCACCGACACCGCTTGAAGTCTGTACTTTTGCTGTGTCTCTTCAAAATAACAAGCACGATGAACGGAATATTGGCGCTTTCCATTACGCAGCTCTTTCAATCAAACCAAGGAACACAAATGTTACATTTGTGTAATTTTGGATGTATGCTCGGTCTATTTATTTCTAGTTTGTCCTCCAAAGGCTAAACTAATGATTGAGAAAGTAATACACCCTGTTCATGATTATTACACCCACTATTGCTTTCTCATGTGCCTTCCCATTCAATGCTAACGATATATAGATGTGTCAGTGAAGTGGGCTTAAATAAATTAGCCTCAGTGGACCCCGAATCTAGGAGGTGGTACACATTACACCTGTTCTCCTGTTACACGGCATTAGCGCTAGGCTGTGTGTATCTAAAGTCTGGGCTAGAAAAAACAAAAACAGCCACAGGCAGCTGAACTACTGCAAGACTTTATGTACATTTTTACGTGTATCCGTTAGTTGTGCTATTGTACTTGGTTTCACAAAAAGGTCCAAAATAATCCATTAACAGCAAATAAGATGAGAATTAGAAGGAGAAGGAAGGAGAAGGAGGGAGAGGGAGGGTTTAGCCTTGCTAACACATTTATATCAGCCGGCGTTAGTGAGCGGTACTACACCTTGTCTCTGCTCAGCAACGCCATGCAGATTATATCCTCACAGATGGCTGGGGATGGAGCCAGACAGTGCAGTCGATAGAAAAGCTCCACACAGGAAATATGTTGCTCTTTGCGTTCGGTGTCCAACTGAGCCCAGAGCACCTGAGCTGCCCGCTGACACACACACAGAGAGAGAGAGAGAGAGAGAGAGAGAGAAACGAACAGAACTTTAAGCTATGATAAATTCTTCAGAGCCAGCGAGGTTGCATGGGAGAAGTGGTAGGCGGTGCTTATCAGACACATCAGACACAATATTTGATTAAACAAAAGGTATTCAAAAATGTTCTAACCAGACCACATCATTTTTCTAATCATTTCTTATTGAAGCAGTTGCAAGCAAGGGATAAGTGTTATTTACTTTAATTTACTTTAAGTAAAAAAAATATATATATTTTTAAAAATTTTTTAAAAAAAGAGTGGTCTCCAACCAAAGGTGTCGTGTTCTATGAAAATGTGAAGCTGTAATGTCAAATCAGCTCGTCTTCATCTTTTGATCTCAAACCAAACGTCAAAAACGGATTAAGAAGGTTTAAAGGGTTTAAGTGGGACCTTCGAAACTGCTCTCTGGGTTTATGAACCTAAAATGACTGGAAGCCTGGTGAAAGTTTAAAAAAAATAAAATAAATAAATAAATAAATACATTTAAAAAAAAAAAAAAAAAAAGGCCTTGCTAAATACTAAACATGTTAATACTGAACATATTTACACTGAACTTATATTAGTGTTCATTCGGTCACTCACCTGGTAAAAGTCTGTGCGTAGCTCCATAGTTTTAAGCACTGCCGGGTAGATGGGAGGCAGCGTGACCATCTGTAACTGTCCACTGAGAGGGTTGGCCTCGGATTTTTTATAGCGCTGGTTCTTGTCCTGGATGACCAGAGCTAAAGACTGAGCGTGGTTTATAAGCTCCAGAAGAGAAGAAATCGCCACATGCTGAACCTATATACACAGAAAAAGACCAAATAAACCCAAAAACGCTCAAAACGCTGTCTGTAATGTAAAGCCTAGTAACGTTATTGTAAGAGCAGAGACACACTGCTAGTGAAACTATAGTACACACACTCCTACTCTACATTCGACTGATCATAATTCGTAGAATGTAAAGCAGATAAATAACTACATCACTCTTATTTCTTCTGTATTTATATAAGTGTACCTGGTAGTCTTTTGAAATACAACATAGAGTCATCAAGGACCTCAGCCACTCCGGGAGACCGCCCTGTTCGTTATCTTCATTACGATACAAAACAAAACAAAACAAAACAAAAAAGACAAACATCAGTCTCGTTAGAATCCAGACGAATAATAAGTGTGCTGTAAGTGTTTCTAAAAGTACCCGTGATGTTCTCGAACATGCTGCTGTGGAGCTCTTGGCTCTCCTTTTCCGTGTAGTAGACAGGGAAAGTCGTGCTCTCCAGCAGGAGGTGACAGGCCGCAGTAAAGGCGTTTCGACACGATTCACTGATCTCTCCTTTCCCTCTGGGCTGGAATCCCTCTGTCCACTGAAGGAGCGCACGTGCAGTGCTTTTCCCCTTCTCGTCATTAACCGCCTCCTGAGATTGCTCTCGGAGTTTACCTGGGGTGAAGAGCTCAGCCAGTCTGTCTTTGATCAGCCCCAGGTCTCGGCTGCTCTCGAGCCCAAACGAAGAGCGTGTCCTGGATCGTCGTGAAGCACGCTGCTCTGCCGGAGTCACCGCCGCCTGTCCCTTCTGCTTTTCTGGATCTACAACCACCACCAAGTGCCTGACGAAGAGTGAGGAGATTGCTTACATTATATAATACATTATATAAAACATTACCCTCCACCATCCAAACTACAGACATATAGACCCTTTTCAGTTATTTTCTTTCAACTTACAGACGCAACTCCTGTGCACGTCTACAGGAAAACTCCGGAGGAGTTTAATCTGGAATATTTCTCATGTTTCCACAAGGCTGTCGAATTGTTTATTCTAATTGATCCTACGTGGTTGATAAACCAATCATAAACCTTGGGATTGTTGTTAACGTGCTCATTTGAATAGCGTTACACGGCCTCATTATTTATCCGCTTTGCTAATCCCTTACACCCCGAATCGCTGCCTGCGCCGCTCACAGTGTAATCCGTTAACCGTTCAACAAACACGCTTAAGTTCTACGAGTTTTCTGTCTACGCTCCTTCACTTTGGAACTCTCTTCCTCTCGAACTTGGGGAAGCTCAGACCTTTGACATTTTTACAGCTCAACTCAAGACATACTTTTTAAAACTAGCATTTGCTTGCTGATGTTTACTTTTATTATTGTTGTTGTTATTTTTATTTATCCATCATCGTTTTTTTCTGTGTACAGCGCTTAGACAAGCTGCTTTTAAAGGAGCTCTATAAAATAAAGTTTATTATTATTAGTAGTATTAATCGTTGGTTGTAAACGTAGGCAAAATTGTACACTGTGGTGTAAGAGGAATAAAACACATACAGGCATGCTGCTATTGGAAAACAATCAACTTCACGGTGGTAACCGCCAATAACACGTATCGTGCTTTATTCCTTGTTTATTTTATGAAAGCTTCATGTACTTTTAAATCAAACTTGACGTATTTTCTGATTTAATTATAATTTCACACACACACACAGTTTTGTTTTTTTGTTTTTTTAAGTAAAGACTTGTTTTTATAAATGTATGTGATAGGGTATATTAGTGCACCTTGAAATAACAGATGCCAGTATGTCTTGTATGCACTTGGACATGTTCTCCATGCTCCCTCCTTTCCTCCACACATCCTCCGCCTTGGTGCAATCCCCTGAAGCAGGGCTGGAGGCGTCGCGGCCAGGAGGAAGCTGCTGCTCAGAAGGCGAGGCGCTGAGGCCCAGTCCGCTGTCTTCAGAAAGGAGGGACGGGAACGCGGCCACTTCGGTTCCCACCTCCTGAGCATCCTGTCCATTGAGGGTTACTGCATCTTCTTGGATTTTATCGTCACCGCTTTGGTTATCAGGCTCATCGTTCTTGATGTCGGTCACTGCAAGCGGCTAGTGCGAAGAAAGTGTGTGCACGTGGTAAGAAAGTATTCAAGCAGTGAAGACTACAGACATGACAGAAAACTGACATTCGTAACAACAACAAAAACATAATCACACCTTTGTTTCCTTTATGTCCTTCATCTGTGACTCCATGTCCATGTCCATATAGCTCACAGGCATCTGGATCTTACTCAGAACTTTAAAACATGCTCGAAGGGTCTGTGTAAGCGCCGCTAGGCTGAGAGATGCCATGTGAGCTGATAAAGACTGCAGCATGCTACCCAGCATCTGGGGCAGGTACTGTGTTTGGATATCAGCATAAAGCTCCTTTGGAACAATAGATAAGAAAATAAAGAAAAAGAGACCTAGTATAGAAACAGAGCAAGCAAACTCTACCCAGTTATAATGCAGCTAAATTATGGAGGTTTAATGGCTAATAGAGAATGTTTGGAGTATACGTGTAGAGCAGTATAAGAGAAAAAACACAAACGTGACAAATACCAAAGGGATAACATCAAGGAGGAAGATTATGAGGGATGAGAGCTCCGTCACGGATGGAGAAGGACTCCAGTCTTTAGCTGAAGACGTCCCTGTAGGGTCACTTAACCCGCTGAAATACAGGTTTACATCATATTATCACTCTCGTGTATACTTGTGTGTGTGTGTGTGTGTGTGTGTGTGTGTGTGTGTGTGTGCGTACCTCAGACAGGTGTGGAAGCGTTTGGTCATGTAGTCCAGAAGGTATTCACTGCTCATGGCTCCCACCAACATATTGACCGTCTTTATGATCTCAGAAACATGTTTGTTCTCTTTGATTGTACTGCATGAACAAAGAGACCGACAATAATATTTCATTCCTGCGCTCTCGGAAATAAAGCTTTTCCTTCCCGCTGGTGTGGTACCGTTAAAGGTACGTGTATTGCACTTATGTATTGTTCACCTGGATGACTATAGTATCCCTTTAAAAATCAGTTAAGGTACAAATTTGGGCCTTTTGGTCCATTTAGAATGCACTTTCCCAGGTAAAAGATGCATACTAAAGGTAGAGAATATGTACTCTTGCTGCTACCAGCCCAGCAACAAGGAAAAGTGCAGTTCAGTAGCTTTATTTCTTTTATTTCATTCTGACCTTGCGAGCTGCTTGCCAGAGTGACTGGAGTTAAGCGAGTCCTCTCCCAGAAACTCTCTACAGTAACTAGAAAAGGCCCTGATCACCTCCAACAACACATCCGACATCACCAGTGGTCCTGAGAGAGAGAGAGAGAGAGAGAGAGAGAGAGAGAGAGAGAGAGAGAAAGAGAGAGAGAGAGAGAGAGAGAGAAAAAAGAAAGAGAGAAAGAAAGAAAGAAAGAAAGAAAAAGAGAAAGGAAGAAAGAGAAAGAAAGAAAAAAGAAGGAAAGAAAGAGAAAGAAAGAAAAAAGAAGGAAAGAAAGAGAGAAAAAAAAGAAAAAGAGAGAAAAAGAAAGAAAGAAAGAAAGAAAGAAAGAAAGAAGGAAAGAGAGAAAAGAATTAGAGAGAAAGAAAAAGAAAAAGAAAAAGAGAAAGAAAGAATTGAAGAGAGAGAAAGAAAAAGGGAAGGAAAGAAAGAGAAAGAAAAAGAGAAGGAAAGAAAGAAAAAGGGAAGGAAAGAAAGAGAAAGAAAAAGAGAAGGAAAGAAAGAAAAAGAAAGAATTAAAGAGAGAAAGAGAAAGAAAGAAAGAAAATGAAAGAAAGAGAGAAAGAAAGAGAAAGAACGAAAAAGAGAAGGAAAGAAAGAAAAAGAAAGAAAGAGAAAGAAAGAAAGAAAAAGACAAAAGGTTTTGACCCTTTGCAAAAGTCTTAGGCACCCTATTGTTTTTTTAAGTACAATTTTTGTTACACATTTTTACTTTATGACTTCTACATTGTTAAGTCAGTACAAAAAATATTTTATATTTCCAAACAAAAAGAGTAAATGCTACAGAGAAATGCTTGTATGTCGGTAAAGAAAGTAACAGCGACAGATTCTCAGTAAAACTTAGCAGCTAAGTTGTTTATAAAGCTGCACGATGTGTACCGGGGACTACAATTACTCAGAGCGGTTGAGGGTTTGAGTCGCACCGGATACTGACTTTGCTGATTTACTCCGGTCCACTGTAGAAACGTTTAACTTCATTCTTTCGAGGCGTCTTTGCTTTCTCAGACTTTTGCACAGTACTGTGTATATAAACTGAAAATCGTTACAGCTTGCCCTGAACTCAGATGTACTTATTAACACACCACACCCATCGCTCAGCGTTCTGATGTTCGTCTGCTCCCATAATAAAAATGTAAAAAAAAACGTAGCTACGGGGTAAAACGTAGCCTAGCGTCTGCAAAACGATTACACGATCAATCTTCCAAGAAGCTGATGAGTTTTTTCAATTCGATTTCGATCCCTAATGTGGCAACAGCAGGGAGCGGGAAAACAAATCCTTCAGACGACATAAGGATGAACCTTTGAGAGGAACCCGACTGAACAGTGAGCTCACTCTCTTCTGGGTCAGTACCGGCCTATTGGTGGATAGAATAGAGAAATAAAGTGTTCTATAGTCGGTACTTATATACTTAAAAAGTACACTCGCACGGTAGGTTTAGCTAAAAAAAAAAAATAAATAAAAAAATTGAGGCTAATTGAGTTTGGCCAAAAAATTAAAATAAAGTGGCAGGGCATTAAGAAAAAGCTTGTGATATCACAATCTAAAACTGGATTTAAAGAGAAGCAAATTAGTAAATGAATCACTTGAATATGAATCACATGAAAATGGATCCCATGTAAATGAATCATACATAAATGAATCACATGTAATTGAATCACATGTAAATGAATAAATAAATTAAAGACAAAAAAAAATAAATAATAAAAAGCTTGTGATGCTGAAGAGTTTTAAGCATGTTAATAAGTGTGTGTGTGTGTGTGTGTGTGTGTGTGTGTGTGTGTGTTTATGTGTATTTCCTTACCAATCTCTGATTTGTCCAGTAAACTGATCAGGATGCGGAATGGTCTGAGATAGTTCATCAGGTTATCTGGGTCTTTCTCTATGTCTTTCTGCTGCAGGATATTCACTAGGGCCTGTTCAGAAAGAGGATCACACAATACACACACACACACCAAGAAAATGTATGTCATGGTAACACATTGCATATAGGGAAAATGGTGAGCGAGTCGTTTTTACAACAGGAGAGTTGCGTATTTTGTGGTCCTGGTCATCAAACACTTTCATTCAGCAGTACGAGTGTGTGAGCGATAAAGGAGAAGAGATCAACAGTACCTGCACCAGCAGCTCTCTGGAATGTGTGTTAAAGTAGTATGCAGTATGTTCTTCTACTGTGGTGTACAGGGTTGTATCTGGAGCCACCATGCCCCCTTTAATATCTAAACCTAAACACACACACACACACACACACAAAGTTTAAAGCTATATCCGAACAAAAGCTACGTACAGTATATTCCTTAACCCATGTACTGTGTTGACTGCATTAGTATGAAGCATTTGTGTTACCTAGAAGCCACGCGTAGAGGCGCCGGTTGAGCGACATGTCTCTCCTGAGCAGAGTGAGAGAGGCAGCGGACACCACCGTGATCATCTCTTCCCGTTTAAGAGGGACAGAACACGTCACTGGATCCTGCAGGAACAGCAGGAAAAAGGAGGATTGGATGACATGGACATCCACTAACGCTATGCAGTAAACATGCATGAAGGAGAGAGGATGAGAGGTGGAGGAAAAGAAAGACAAACTGACCAGACATGCTGCGAAGGGAAAGAAGTAGAGAAGGATCTCCAGCATGTTCCGCTGGACCAGTACATTAGCGTCCTGTAGAGAGAGACAGGTCGCCTTCACCTGAAAAAGTGCACAGAGAGACACTCCGTTTATTCTCAGTTGATTCTTATGAATAAAGGAAAAAATGTAATGTACTGATTGTCATGAAGGCTTTGGACTGAAGAATTTATAACTCAAGTCATTACAGAGAATTACAGTCTTCACAAACATCAAGAAAATATTACTCTCTTTATTTACAAACACAAACACTCACAGCTAGTCTGTGGTCGTTGCCCAGCATGTACTTCTGCTCACGGCTGGTGGACGTGCGGTCAAAGTGTGTGACGATGAAGAGTGAAGCAGGGAGACGCACCAGCGGACACACAAGTACTGATCCCCACAGCGCCCCATAAAACACTGACTGACCCACCAGCTGGGACAACTTCAACAGCAGTGCGTCTGTCCTGAGAGAGTGAGAGAGAGAGAGAGAGAGAGAGAGAGAGAGAGAGAGAGAGACAGAAAGAAGAGAGAGAGAGAAAGGAGAGAGCGAGACACAGACAGAGAGAAAGAAGAGAGAGAGAGAGAGAGCGAGAGTGAGACAGACAGAGAGAAAGAAGAGAGAGAGACAGAAAGAAGAGAGAGAAAAAGGAGAGAGAGAAAGGAGAGAGAGAGACAGACAAAGACGAGAGAGACAGACAGAACGAAGAGAGAGAGAGGAGAGAGAGAGACAGACAGAGGAAGAAGAGAGAGAGACAGAAAGAAGAGAGAGAGAAAGGAAAGAGAGAGAGAGAGAGAGAAAGGAAAGAGAGAGAGAGAGAGAGAGAAAGAAGAGAGAGAAAGGAGAGAGAGAGACAGACAGAAAGAAGAGAGAGAGAGAGAGACAGAAAGAAGAGAGAGGGAAAGGAGAGAGAGAGAGAGACAGAGAGAGAAAGAAGAGAGAGAGAAAGGAGAGAGCGAGACACAGACAGAGAGAAAGAAGAGAGAGAGAGCGCGAGAGTGAGACACAGACAGAGAGAAAGAAGAGAGAGAGAGACAGAAAGAAGAGACAGACAGAAAGAAGAGAAAGAGACAGACAGAAAGAAGAGAGAGAGAGAGACAGACAGACAGAGAGAAGTCACACAATATCCACGACTGAAGGGAATACTTAGCTCAATCTAGATTAGATTATTTTCTATTACACACACACATACATATTTTATATATATATATATATATATATATATATATATATATATATATATATATATATATATATATATACACACACATACACACACACACAGTATGTAGAAAAAATGACTGAATTGTAAAATTGAAACAGCTCTGAAAACCTGGTGACAGCACTTTCTAAATTCGTTTCAATTCTGATTGCTGGGACCGGGAATATATGTGAAATATTCGAGGTAGCTCAGGAAGGTTTGTGATCGCTCGAAAGGTTTAAAACTGGAACGGGCTTTTACATTAGCCTACCTGATTGTCAATCCCTGTAGCTGATCACGTAACCCTCGACACGTACCTGTCGTAGACCTCCAGGCCCTCCTCCAGGCCAGGCAGCAGGCCCATGATGAAGGCCTGCAGGCTGGGCAGCAGAGCTTTCTGCAGGGGCAGGAAGTAGCGCTCATATAGGGTCAGCACTGCCATTTTCACAGACATCGCGGCATGGCTGAGCAGGGGGAACAGTCCTGAGCTGCACACACACAGTTTTTTTTTTCTATAATGGTACAGCACTCCCACAAAGATCTGATAAATACATACAACCAACCAAACACAATAAGCTCGACTTCATCCACACTATTACAAGGAAAAACCCAACAACTGTGGGCCAAATGTAGAGTTTTCCCCGGCTCCTCGGGTAAACGGATGAAACCACACCGCCCTTTACCCCGTCTGTATTTATTTGCACCCACCTATAGATAAACAGATCTCGAGCCAGCCATTTTGTGCCGATGATTTTGAAGATGATCTCATAGGTCTCCAGAGCTTTGAGGTGGACGCCGCTGGGCAGAGCCGGGTGCAGGCACTGAGCCAATCTCTTCCCAATGATAAGCCGCCTCGGCAACAGAGAGTACTTCAGATTACTCTGGAGGGCCTGAGATAAGTGGAGGGATGGAGAGACAACGTGAAACATAAAACAAATAAAAAGAAACTGATTAAAAACTTAAAACCTGCTTCAGCAACCAACATCAGACACTACAACTATATGAAGAGTTATACGAACACATAACGGTTTGGTAGGTCATTCCTGTGTTTCTTTATTGGGTAAAAAAAAAAACAAAAAGCAAAAAGCACGTCATAAGAAAAAGTGAAAGCCAGA